>NW_027520963.1:590000-890000 GCF_052094955.1 Ictidomys tridecemlineatus
AATTTATGTAGGAAATTTCAAGGCAGCACAGTATTTGGACAGTGGGATGGGTGTTGTTGCTTTTATCCATATTTACAGTGAAAATTGGGAGCAAGATACAAAGCCGAAAGATTTGAAAAACTTGCTGTATATCCAGAAAAGGAGTACTAAAAGTTGTATCCAAGGAGGTTGTGGTTGCTAAAGAAATTAACACTATTAAAATCAAGCCGAGCACTGTGGACTGGGTAACAGGAAGAAAACTGTGAGGGCATCTCTTGAATCAGCAAGACCCCATCTTTGCAGGTCCAGAGATTTGCCTGAGAAGAGAGACCCAGGGAGGGCAGCATACTCACACAGAGCTGTCCAGGGATGATTTTCCCAGGATCTTTTCCCTGTGTTTGGCTATCCAAGCCCTCAGGAGCTCCTGCAGTGGTGGTCCATGCAGGCTGGCTGATGTTCAGGCCAGTGGCAGACCTGGTGTGCAGATGTGCAGAATGCCAGGGGTCCTGCAGGCTTCTGGGATTTCCAAGGGAGGCCATGCAGGGTGTGGCAGGGTCAGGATCTCTGCAAGCAACCCCTGCCGGGGGGGGGGGGTACACAAAACTGAAAGAGAAAGGAACCCAGCAGTGTGGACCCCAGGAAGTCAGAGATGCCAGCACCCCGGAGCTTGCTGAGAGCAGCCGCAGGTAATGTGGAGGGCCAGCCCAAGAAAGAGGCCATGGGCTGCAGCCAGGCCACAGGGGGACGCTGCCCAGACACTTTGGAGGTCACGTTCTGCCACTGTGTGCTCCGGGTGCCACACATGGAGCTACAGGATTTCATGTTTCCCAGCTGGATTTGATCTTTCCTTTGTTCAATCTTTCTTCTCTACTCCCTTACACCTCCCTTTCGGAGTAGGAATGCCTACCCTGCGCCCCTGTATCTTGGAATCATATAACTTGTTCTTTTGATTTTCATAGCTGGGAGTTGCCTTGAGTCTCAGAGACTTGAGACTCGGCTTTTGGCAAATTCTGGCACTGTTTAGACTTTAGGGAGCCCCAGAGATTGATGCTCTGCATTTTGCATATGAGATGGACATGGGGGCAGGCAGGACCAAAATGTCATGGTTTGGATCGTCAGTTTCCTCCAAAGACTGTGTGTTTAGGGCTTGGTCACGGTCCTGAGGCACTACTGGGAGATATGGAAACCTGTAGATGTGAGGCCCAGTGGGAGGAGGTTTGGTCCCTGGAGGAGTGCCCTCCAAGGTAGTGCTGGGGGCCTGGGGCCCTTGTCTCTCTCCTTGTCTTCCAGCCACCATGAGGTGAGCAGCTATGCGGCTCCATGCTTCTTCCATGACGTATCACCTTGCCACAGGCCACAGAAACCAGGCACTGAAACCATGAGCAAAATAAGCCTTTCTTCCTTTTAAGTTGTTTGTCTTGGGCATTTTGTCACAGCAATGGACTCTGAGTAAGACATCAGGGTCAGATGATGTCATGGGGGGTCCCACCTTGGCACTGGTGGCCTTGTAAGAGGAGCAACATGCTCACTGTGTCTCAGCATGTGACAACCCAGCAGGAAGGCCCTCACCAGATACCTGTGCCACGCCCTTGACCTTCCCACCCTCCAGAACCAGGAGCCAATAAGCCTCTGTTCTTTGTGTATTATGTGGTGTGGAGTATTCAGTTTTAGCAACAGAAAATCAACTGTGATGGTCAGTTTAGCCGCAACCCCCCAGCCCTGACGTTCACTCTTTGCCATCGACCCTCTTCCCCTGAGTTTCTGCCTCTGGCCAGAACCTTTGCCTCGTCCTTTCTGTACAAACGTCCTGTCTAACGGGGGCGTGAGCCTTCTGCTCCAGCTCCTCTGTGGGTCTTGGTTTTCTTGGGAAGACTCCTGTGCACGTGGACGATTCTAATATAAATGTGTGTCCTTCTCCTGTTAATCTGTCCCGTGTCGATGTAATTCTTAGCCTCAGCCAGAGATGTCAGAGGGTAGGGAAATTCCTCCCCACACACCCTCACAACCAGCAGGAAGTGACCGGATGGCTGGGAGACCCTGTCCCTTCCCCTGGGCTGCCACCATAACCTGGTGGACACCCAGCCCCGCCTCCCCACTGACACCAGGATCTGGGGACAGGACCACAGTGGGATGTGCCCGCGTCTCCTGCCCTCCCACCCACCAGGTCTGTGCGAGGAGATAATGATCCATTTGTATTCATAATCCTATTGTTCAGAGGATTAATTAAAAGGCAAGAGTATTTTTAATCATCTGTACTAATTTAGGGGAAGAATTTAGGAATATAATTGTGTTATCTATAACTGAGGAATTCACACAGATCCCTCTTGGAATCAGAATATTAATATCTCTCCATGAGACTCTGTGACTTGAGCAAATCATCGCAGTCGTTCCTTCTAAATTAGCCAAATTAAATGAGGATAATTTAAAATGTTTGCCTGGGCAGACAGCAGCCATGTACCAGCAAAAAGACGGGCTTTCTCCCCAAGTTTAGGAAACCCACGTCTTGGACAGGCGGGCAAAGGAGTGCCAGGCCCCACCCAGGACCTGAGCTGGGGCTCAAGCCACAGGGCAGAGGACAGCTGTGTCCCTGCAGATAATGCAGCAGGGAAGTCAGGTCAGCAATGGGCTTGGGAGGAGGGATTCCCCCCTGGGTTTCCACCTGAGCAGCTCCTTGAACCTTGGAGTGGGTGACCCACAACCTCTGTCCCCTAAGGCCAGCAGGAAGAACCAGCCCCCTGTGCAGCCAACAGACACAGACAACAAGCAGCCTCATGGGGAGGCGGCTCAGCTGGCCAGCACAGAGGACCTCAGACTGTGCCTGGGTTGGTGCCAGCAGAGCAGCCAGCCTAAGGACACCACCTACCTTCTGGGGGGAGCGAATGAGACCAGGTCAGAGACCCCGCAGCAGTTCCAGCCACCAAAGGGCCGGGGACAGGACCTTACGCATACCAGGCCATGGGGAGAAAAGGAACTCAAAACTCCGGGGCTCAGCTCTCTACCACAGTCCTCCTCCTGGAAGGACTCCCCACACAGTCCTCCCCGCACAGTCCTCCCATGGCCTCGGGACTCGTGACTCGGAGCTTCTTGTCCTTATTGGTGCACACAGGTCCGTGGCTCAGCCAGGGATAGAGGGTAGTGTGATTTAAACACTTAACTGCATACACACACGTGCACACCCACTCCGGCCATCATACATGTTAATGCACACACTCACCGGCTCATGCCAATCCTGCTGCTGGTGTGTACCTGCCAGGGACTTTGGGCCTCTGACCCTTTCTGTGAGGTGAGAGTGATATGGCTGGTCCAGTCTGGGGTGCAGCTGGGTCCACACAGCTGAACCAGTTAAAGCTCAGCACCATTGGCAGGCAGGACACTGACCCAGTGGCCCTTACCTTCTCCTGCACCCCTCCACTGCCCTCCACTGCAGGGACTGTATGCCCTCTGCCACCCGGCACTGTCAGGGTGGCCCTGTGTCCCACCCAAGAAGGGATGTTTGTTATGTGTCTAAGTGTTGAGTTGTGGCCAAAGGACTAAGGAGGGGAGGAGCTCAGGGACAATAGAGCAGCAGGGACTGTCACCAGGGCAGGTGTCCTCTCTCCTGACTCTGTGAAGGGAGGCCTTCCCCGGCACCACCCAGGTCATGTGACCAGGGAGGAAATGAGGAGACACCACGGCTGAGAGCTCTCGAGGACACTGTACCTGCAACGAGAGGGCCCTGTGTGCACCAAGGACCAACAGCTCCAAAGCACCTGTGTCCTCCTGGGCCCCCACTTCACAGGGGCCCACGGACTCCTCCCCAGGCAGCTCCTTCTGGCCTGAGGCAGAACCCACGTGTTGATCAAGCGGAATCAGCGCTCATGAACACACAGCCCTGACCTGGGCAGCTGGGGAAGGCCCGCTCTCCGCCCAGCCCTGAGCTCCAGGGATGAGAGGCCAAGGGGAGACGTCAGCTAAGTTGTGATCAGAGAGAGGACACCCGGGCCACCAGGATGGAGCCAGAGTCAAGTCAGCGTGTGTGCCGGGGCCCAGCCCCCTGGGGCCCCTGCTCATTGTCGTGGAACAGAGCGAACCACTCTCCAATGCAAAACCATGGCTCCCAGGTGAGCAGAGACCAGGGCAGAGCTCAAGTTCAAGGTCACATCCTGAGCCCCTCTGCTTTTGAGTTCTTCAAGCTGTCCAGGGGAAAGGGGGTCCCTGGCGCACCACGCCTGGCTGACCCGGAACAGGAAGCGCTTCCTCTGTCTGCTGAGACCCGTGCAGGGCGTTCTCAGGAGCTCTCTGCAGGCCAGCATGGAGCCTGGGCACACAGCCTGGTGTGGGGGTCTGCCCTGAGAGCCCCCCGCCACGTCTGCACTAGCCTGCGTTCACCCAGCCTGTCCTGCCCACCACACACCCAGAGCTCCACTGCCCACGGACACTCAGTGAGAGCCACCCTGGGCCAGCCTTCAGGATGGGAACGGAGAGGCCACCCTGGCCTGGTCCATGCCACCCTGGCCTTGTCCACGCCACCCTGGCCTGGTCCATGCCACCCTGCAAAAGGAAACCTGGCTTTGCCTAATTCTTGAGAAGCTCACAAAGCTATGGCCACAGCATTGATCCCCTCTGTGATGGCCCCTGATCTGGTGGTGATCCTCCCCCCCACCACTCAGCACCCAGTGGCCACAGTCTCCCTGGGGAGAGAGCATGTCACAACAGCACAGTGGAGATCTGAGAGATCCTTCTGGGCAGAGCAGCAGGGCGGGGGGAGAGTGCTGGGTGTGAACAGGCACAAGTGCAAGGGAGGGCGACAGGAGGCAGGTGCCAGGGAGCCAGGGAGGCCTTGCGCACCAGGTGGGGAGTCAAGGGGCTCTACTAGCCCAAGCACCACCCAGGTTGGAGGAGGAACCCTGTCTGTTGCAACAATCAAGTGCAGGTGGAGGTATGGACCAGGGAGTGACAGTGGTCGTGGAGAGAAACCCTCAGAAATTACTGTAGAGATAGGAGGGGAAGGGGGGAAGGGGGGAAGGAGGGGAAGGGGGAGCAGGAGGAGCAAACGGGGATGGCATTTTAAATGACAAACCAAAAATATGGCAGTCACCTGCCACCTGCCACACAGAGCCAAGGTGTGCAAAGTCACGCAGCTCTAACAAAAAACAGCGAGCACGGACATCTTAAGTCCAGCTGCTGAGGCCGTGGTCCTGGAGAGCCACAGGCATTGCTCGACACCAGGCAAGAGAGGTGCCCACCGCCAGCCAGGTACAGCTCCAGGCTGGGCCAACATCAAGGTGCCTGAAGGAGAGAGAGGCGGAGTGTGCACCTAGGGAGGGCGACAGACAGCAATCAGCAAGAGGCCAAGCACTGGTGGTTGCAGGCTGAGGGAAGGGCTAGGCAGGGGAGGCTGGGGGAGGCCGGCAGCCAGGGAGGCTCACCGGAGGGTGTTTGGACTGAGGCCCCTGCAGGAGGCAGGAGGCGCCAGGGGAGCAAGCCCTGGAGGAGCCACAGGCCTGCTGCTCTGGTCTTTGGTCCCCTGACCTGGTACCCGGAGAAGCTGCACTTGGAGTGAGTGGGGAAGCACTTTCCCCTCCTCTCCTGCCCAGGAGAATTTTGAAGATCTGACGTTAGTTCCTTTAGTCCACAGTGAAGGACAAAGGCTGGGAGGGGCACGGGGGACACGTCCAGGAAGAACCATCAGGAGGTCATAACTGGGGCAGAGGTGGGCTGAGGTCCCAGGCAGCGGCCTCATCAGGGCCCTTAGCTGAGATAGGAGCTGGAGGACATGATGAGGAGACAGGTGCCAGGACCCCCCTGTGCTGTGAAGGGGCCTGGGGCACAGAGGCCCCAGGACAGGTGCTATTGTGAGGCCACTCTTAACACATTACCTGTCAGAGTGCGCTCGGAAACGGGTCCCCTGGTGGAGTCCAGGATGGTCCAGGGTCAGGCCTGGAACCAGTCCAAGGTCAAGCTGGAGAAAGGCTCCAAGCAGGGGACTCCTCCCGCCCACCTGGCTTCCTCTGCCCAGCAGCTGGCCCAGGAAGTGGCCGGCCCTCCAGGACTTTAGAGCCGCTGTGTGTCTTGTGCCATATGGAAAAGGAGCCATGCTCACTGAGAACCGACAGCCTCTTCAAGCCGTCAGAGCCGCTGCACGTGGAGTGAAAGGGGGGGGAAGACAATTTACAATTGCAAATTGGAACTCCTCTCCAGAGCCAGTGATGATCTCGCTCCAGAGACAGATGGCGAGGAGTGTTCCAGGAACGCATTTCAACACATGACGGAACAGCAGAGAGGTGGGGCCAGTGAGGCCCGCTGCCTGTCACTCCAACTTGAGGGGACGTGGGGCTCCCTGCCCACCTGCCTCAGAAGCCCACCATCCCCCTCCACTCTCACTGCAGAGGGGGCCAGAACCGCAGAGCCCCAGGGCCCGAAGCCCACAGGCGCAGACCCCAAACTCATGTGCCACAGCTGTTGGCAGAACAGGTGGGGACAAACCAGACCGACTCTCTCTGTGGCTTTTAAGTGAAGGTCAAGGAGGACAGACGGTCCAGGCTGCGTGCCAGAGCTCAGGCCCATGTGTGTCACACAGGAGCCCTACTTGGAGGGGGGACATGGAAGGGAAGAGGAGGAGCCCACAGCCCCTGGGCCTCAGGCAAAGAGAAGGGGTGCCCGTCCTGGGCGCAGGGCCACCCTTGCTCCCAGTGCTGCCTCTCTGCAGCCGGCATCGCTGCGAATGGGTGGTTAGCAGGACTGGGCTGTCCCTCCCAGAGCCCCCTCACTATGCAGCTGCCCAAGGCCCGCCACATGCAGCGAGAGTGGCTCCTGCAGAGAGAGTCCTGGACAGGTGGAGGGAGGCCACCCGTCAGGGTCCAGGCTCCGAGGAGAGGAAACTTTGGGAGCCTGATGCCAGCCCAATGCCACAATGCAGGTCCAGCTTAGGGGCCTGGGGTGGCCAGGTGAGTGAGGACAAGGACACAGCCCCACAGGATCCCAAAGCCTGGGTCAGGCTGGTCAGGGGAGAGGGAGTGGGAGGAGGATGTTCCCTGCGATCAGAACTCCCTGCTCGGAGGCTGGGAGGGGCAGCTGCAGTGCGGCCAGGCTGAAGGGTCAGCCAGCTAGAATCTTCCATGAGACGATAACAGAAAACGTCAGGGAGATGCAACAGACACACAGTGGTGCAAAGGGCCTGGTGCCCACTGGACAGAAGAAAGGGGAGAGAGGGAGGGGACGGGCCTCCTGACCCAGCCCCTCAGCCACTGCGAGGTGGAGAGAAAGGAAGCCCTGAGGACCTGGAAGGACCCCAGGATGCAGCAGCCTCTGTGGAGGGTGGACACGGTCAGCACCAATCCAGCAGATTGCACGGGTTTGGGGTGTTCGTTTTTAATGCACCCCCTGCTTCTCCCTAAGGGGTAAAAGGTAATGAATAACGTCTTAGCATCACTTTTGAAGAGAGACATTGTAAAATCCCAAAAAGACCTTCTAAAGGGCACAAGAAGAGCCAGGGTGTGCCAGGGTGTGCCAGGGTGCGCCAGGCTACGCTTCCGCACGGATCTGGCTGGCGCTGCCCTTCTCAGGGAAGACCCTGGGCAGGGAAGGTGAGGCCCGGCTGCCTGGCCACCACGGCTCTGGGTGGTGTGTGCCCGACTCTGCACCAGGCTCTGCCCTCATGCCCCAGGCCGTCTGGGCCCGCAGGCCCCATCGTTCCCGGAGGCTGGGCCAGGAGGCTCTGGCAGAATGGTCCCATGGTGCTGCCCTGGGAACCTGTGCCATGTCAGGGCCCTTGAGGAGGTCACAAGGCCCAGGGACTTGGGCCATTGTGGTCACCAAACACGCAGGCTGCCGCTGGGATAGCGTCTTGTTTGAGACACTGTCCCGAGCAAGTGAGACCGGCCGATGTGCTCAGTCGTTCGTTTATTCTTTCATGAATTGCGAAATTAATCCCGCAAATATTTACAGAGAGCTTTGCAGAGTTCTTTGAAGGGGAAATGAAGTTGCTGGCGGAGCTCCCTCCCTCGCCCGCCTCCCGCCATACGCTGGCTCCATGGGAGGTTTCAGGCCACTTACAAAACCTGCTCCTTGCTCCTCCAGCCGGACACTGAGGCTGGATGCTGAGGCCAGGAGGTCAGAGCCCCCCCGCTGTGGTTGAACCTGGAGAAGAGCCTTGGTCGGCTCCTTGGGGCTGACGGAGCAGCCCTGTGGCTGGCGGCTTCCACAACAGGGTGCGCATCCCCACGATTCCGAAGGCTGAAGCCCAGGATCAGGGGTCCCCGGTCAGTGCCTCCTGGGGCCCCTCTGCTTGGCTGGTAGCTGCCGTCTTCTCCTGGGACCTCACATCATGTGCCCAATCTGTGTGTCTGTGTCTCAATGTCCCCTCCCTATAAGGACATCCGTCAGGTTGGATTAGGGCCATTGTAATGACCTCATTTTACTTTAATCATCTTTGGAAGATCCCGTCTCCACACGAGGTCACAGGTCAGGTACCACAGGTGAGAACCTCAGACCTGGGGCTGAGTCACCAGGGTCACAATTCAGCCCAGAACCATCCCTGAGCCTCACCCAGAAAGTCGGCATGATGGCTTCGGTCACACGGTCCCCAGGCAGACCTCCTAGGTGGGGCACGGGCAGCATTGTGAGCTTTAAAGGGCCGTGCCTAGGGTCACCCTTTCCTCTCCAGGGACAGGGAGCAAGACAGACAGGGCTCCGATCTCCCTGCAACCCTCTGGACACTAGGTCTCGAGGATGGGAGGGGACACTAGCATGTCCACCAGCAGAGAAAACCCTTTAAGAAAGGCCAAGTTTCCTTGAGAAGACGTGACCATAAGGTCAGCGCCGTCTCCCCAGACAACCGCTTCCCCGGCTAATTATGCGGCCTGCCTGGCTGATGGCACTGGATGCTAACAAGATGAGCTCTTCAGAGGTAATAAAAAAAAAAACGGAAGTAAAAAAGGCGTCCCTGGGTGGGAGGGCTTTGGCGTTCCGTCTGAATTCCATAATGAATAATTTATATAAAAGCTTTATTGGAGCCCCGCGCGCGCCACAGTAAATGTTCCACGAGAACATACGCAAATATTTCAACACCGATATGTCTCTGGTGGCTTCAGCTGACGGCCCGAACCAGATTTGAGCTGCTGCATTGCTTATTTACGAAAAATATCATAATCTTGCTTTTATTTGCATTTTCCCGGCTTGCAAGGGGTGACGGATTCTCCAGGCAGGGCAGCCGATGCAGCTGCTGGGTGGGCTCAGGAGGGAAGGCGGGCGGGATGGGGGCAGGAGGTGAGGAGAGGGCCTCAGCACCCTTCACCCGCACAGCGGCACCTAGCAGAGGGACAGAGGGAAGGAGCCCGTGCTTTCCAGAACGTGGAAAGTGCTGGGCCACACATCCTGAGGGGTTTGGGGGTTTGAGGAGACCCAGTCGCTCAGCTTTGAAAGAGGAGCCCAGAGAGGAGGGTTGAGAGCAGGAGGCCTGGCAAACCCTTCTCCCAGGTGGTCACGTTCCCAGATTCAGCACAGGGATGGAGAACCAGAGCCCAGTAGACCCCAGAGTGGATGGGTCGGAGCTGAGAGTCCAGGGAGACCAGGCCAGCTAGAGTCTGGAGGACAGGTCAGAGAGGAGGCAACTGACTTCTGGAGGTGTGCAGAGGGTCCCCTTCAAGGGTCAAGCAGAGCCACAGATAGTGTGTGAAGGTGAGGAAACCACCCAGGGCTGGGAAAGGAGCAGCCAAAGGATTAGAGGAAATGGTGCCCCTTGATCATGGGGGGGGACAGACTGTCACTGTTCCTACCAGTCAGACTGAAAAAGCTCAGCTCCAAGGCAGCTCTGGGTAGAGATCAGAAGGAAGTGCCTCAGTCCCAGGAATAATTAACCGTGGATCATACACTGATCTATCTCATCTATCAAGTCTTAAACATAAGATCTGCAAGGATCAACGTGTTCCCACATAAGTCAACTGCATCTCGGGTAAGCTCAAAAAGAGTTTGGAAAGACAAAAACAAATTCAGCACCAAAAATGTAAAACTTCAGTGTCTGACACCTGATCAAAAACTTTAGGCAGGCAAAGAAGCATCACTATTATCACCATTATAACTCATCGTAAGCTCATAAGTGGCATGAACATTAGAATTAGCAGGCAAAAACATTCAAGAAACTATTATAAGTATATTCTACATGCTTAGTTAGAAGCATGAAAAATATAAAAAGGCCCAAATCAAATTTCTAGGCATGAAAAATACACTGAATATCATTTAATAGCAGATTAGACACTGAAGAAGGAAAGATCAACAAACTTAAAGAATAGTAATGAAAGTCTCCAAAACAAAACTCAAAGAGAAAAATAATTTTTAAAAATTGATGTAGCCAATGATGAATAAACTGGAAGAGAAATTAGGAAAACTCTCTCACTCACAATAGCTTCAATAAAATAAAATAAAATGCTTGGTAATCAATCTAACAAAAGAGATTAAAGACCTCTATAAAGATAACTATAGAACACTAAGGAAAGAAATTGAAGAAAACCTTAGAAAATGAAAAGATCTCCCATGTTCTAAGATGGGCAGAATTAATATTGACAATATGGCCAGACTACCAAAGGCACATACAGATTTAGTGCAATTCCTATTAAAATCTCAAAAACATTCTTCATAAATAGAAAAGGCAGTAAAAAAAATATTTGAAAAATAAGAGACCCAGAATAGCCAAAGCAATCCTTGGCAAGAAGAGTGAAGGAAGAGGCATCACAATACCAGGCCTTAATTATACTACAGAGCTATAGTAACAAAAGTGGAATGGCATTGGCGCCAAAACAGACATGAAGACCCATGGAAGAGAACAGAAGACACAGAGACACATCCACATAAATCCAGTTTTCTTATTCTAGTCAAAGGCGCCATAAACATACATTGGAGAAAAGATAGCCTCTTCAATAAATGATGCTGAGAAAACTGGAAATCCATTTGTAGCAAAATGAAATTTAACCCCTATCTCTCACTTTGCACAAAACTCAACTCAAAATGGATCAAGGACCTAGGCTCTAGACCACAGACCCTGCACCTACTAGAAGAAAAGGTAGGCCCAAATTTACATCATGTTGGCTTAGGAACCAAATTCCTCAACCAGACTCCTAAAGCAAAGAAGTAAACTCAAGAATCAATAAATGAGATAGTATCAAACTAACAAGAGAAGATAGAACCATCAAGAATGTGAAAATAGAGCCTATGGAATGGGAGAAAATCTTTGCCACCTTCACCTCAGAGAGAGCATTAATTTCCAGGATATATAAAGAATTCAAAAAACTTAACACCAAATAAGCAAATAACTCAATAAATAAATGGGCAAAGGAACTGAACAGACCCTTCACAGAAGAAGAAATTCAAACTGTCAACAAATATATGAAAAAAATGTTCAACATCTCTAGCAATTAGAGAAATTCAAATTTAAACTACACTGACGGCTGTGGTTGTGTCTCAGTGGTAGCGCACTTGCTTAGCACGTGTGAGGCACTGGGTTTGATCCTCAGCACCATATGAAAATAAGTAAATGATATAAAGCTAAAAAAAATTACATTGTGATTTCATCTCTCCAGTCAGAATGGCAATTATCAAGAATACAAGTAACAATAAATCATACATGGCAAATAGGACTGGGAATTGGTGCAACCACTCTGGAAAGCAGTATGGAAATTCATCTGAAAACTTAGAATGGAACCAAAATTTGACCCAGTTATCCCACTCCTTAGTATATACCCAAAGGACTTAAAATCAGCATACTACAGTGATGCAACCATATCAGTGCTTACAGAAGCTCAATTTATAATAGCTAAGCTATCGAAACAACTTAGGTGCCTTTCACCAAATGAATGGATAGAGAAAACATGGTATACATACACAATGGAATATTACTCAGCCATAAAGAACAATGAGATTATGGCATTTGCCAGTAAATGGATGGACCTAGAGACAATCGTGCCAAGTGAAATAAGCCAATTCCTAAAAACGAAAGCCCAAACGTTCTCTCTGATATGTGAATGTTAACACACAATAAGGTGGGAGGGGAGAATAGAAGTTCATTGGATGAGACAAAGGGAAATGAAGGGAAGGGAGGGAGAATGAGAAAAGAGAGGAGAATGAACCAGACATCACTTTCCTGTGTTCATATATGAAGACATGACCAATAAAACTGCACATCACGTAAAACCACAAGAACGGGATCCTAATTACACTCCATGTATGTATAATATGTCAAAATACACTCCACTGTCATGTATGTCTAAAAAGAACAAATCAAAAAAATGAGTATAGAAAATTTATGTAGGATTAGTGAGCTTGGGAATAACTCCAAGCTGTCTGATGTCAATGTAATTAGAATCTCAGAAAGAGAAAAGGAGGATAGAAAATCTATTTGAAGAAATAATGGCTAAAAACACCCCAGGCTTGATGAAAACCACATATTTACTATTCCAGAGGCTCAATGTACCACAAGCACAAAAAAACATAAAGGCACATCATAATCAAATCGCAAAAGAGAGTTACCTTCAAAGTAGCCGGAGGAACACTATCACCTACAGAGAAACCTAGTTTAAAACGACAGCAGATTTCTTACTGAAACAATGTGAGCGAGAAGACACTGGGTCAACAATTCCACAGTAATTAGTTGAAAACTATCAACTAGAATTTCATACGTTGAAATGTCCTTAAAAATAAAGGCAATGATTCAATCTTCAGATAAGATGGCGTAATGATGCCCCATCTGGTTTCCTCCTTGGGATACAACTACAAGACCTGGGCAGATGTGTGGACTGGGTACTGGGGGACTCTGGAAATTAATTGCAGCAGACAGAGTAGGAAAGAAAATCAGACTTCGGGGTCTCACCAACCAGCAGTGAGAGTGCAAGTTTCCGCCTGTGTGGCTTGGCCTGAGCGCAGGGCAGCTTCAAACCCAAAATGGGCCTCAGCTCACACAGAGAGGGCCCTCAAATTCCAGCTCAAGGGCTGGGAAGGTGTCTCCTGACGCTGCAGACCCCCACATCCTTGCTCTTCTGTTATCTCTGACCCCAGCCCCCAGGCAATCCTGTGGCATTTGGGGCAGAAACCACAACAGGAACCACAAGAACTGAAGCCCTGAGGGATGAAACTTCTCCAGTTAGTGGATATGAGACTCCAGGAGGGTAGCAACCCCACTGCACCTCATCCTCTTCTGTTCCCCACCATTTGGCACCAGTGAAGGCACAGTCCCAGAAGTGCAGACAGGAGAGGGCAACGGACAGCCCTGGGCTTGGGGACAAAGGACCAAAATGGCTAAAAGGATTGCAGAGGTGGGAAAGTTCTGGAAAGTGGAGGAGCCTGGAAGTAGCGCCCACTGCAGGGCTGTGGTTCCAGGGTGGTGGGTCCCGGATGGAGGGTCCGAATCCCGGGGTCCATGACAGGAGAAGGTGAGCTGCCGGGAGTGGCCCGGGTCTAGGCGCCCACACGAGGGGGGACCTGGGAGGACTCTGCCGCCGCCCTGGAGCCTCGGTCCCCGGCTGCCTGTCCCCTGGAGCCGCCGGGGCGGTCCCCACAGCGCCCACCGCAGACCGCGCGCTCCTGGTTCTCACCTGAGGGCCCTCCTCGGCGGAGCTGCTGGTCACAGCGGGTGGAGTTTGATCTGCAGGGTCCTGTTCAGGACGCGGTGGCCTCAGCCGTGTGGCCTGCGCTGCGGACCTCAGAGGAGAAGAGGTAGCCTGACCCACAGGCTCCTGGAGAGGGAAGGGGAGCCCAGGTGACCTGGGGGCAGGAGGCGGTTTAGAAGGGAGACCCGCCCAAGTGTCAGGTGTCACTGAATCTGTGTCCTTTTGTTTTCCTGTGGCACCTGTGGATTCTGGGGTTTAAGTCCTCACTTTAAAAACCCTCTCCTGTTTCCTTCTGTGTACCTGACCCATCATTTTAAACCATGTTCCAAGGTCACTTTTTGGTGTATGTGGTTCTGGGGATTGAACCCAGGGCCCTGAGCCTGTGAGGCAAGCGACCTGCCTGAGCTCCACCCTCAGAGACCCCTGTAAACTTCTTCCTTTCTGCCACGGGGTCAAGTTGCCAGGGCTGACCTCGAAGGTTCCTCTTGCCTCAGCCTCCCTGGTGGCTGGCATGACAGGCGTGCACCTGGGACTGTCACGAGCCTGTGATGGGAACTCATGTGCCTCTGTCCAGAGCTGAGCATGGTTCTGCAGAGCTGTGCTCCAGGCTCCCTGAAGGGCTGTGGAGGCTTCTGCTGCCCAGCAGCCCTGGTGCCATGTCCAGGGCTCCTCCCAGCCGAGGGCAGGCAGCTGCCCATTGCTGTAGGCTGACCTTATTTTCTTCTTATGGCACTCATACGTTCTCTGGAGTATGTTGGATTGTTTGTCCATTAGGAGTCTAACAGGTCCTCTAGAACCTTCAAACAATTAGTAAAATTCCTAAAGAGTAAGTGAGCATGCGCAGAATTTGGGCTAATGTTTTGGGAAGAACAATGTTGGATGATATTTTCATGGCTTAAATATATCATCCAACATGAAGTTACATTTTATTACTTACAAAATAATAAAATAATGAAGCAATACCATGGGCTGAGGCAAAATAAATCCTCAGGATCTTAGGCATTCTATAATAAATCTGCATCACTTGAAATATAGAGTTGATCATCTCTGGGTAATGAAATGGAAGTAAAGGTATCAAAGCAAATGATCATCTGTTTCCAGTTTTCTGTGATTTGGTTCAAGTGGTAAAGTGGTGATATTTATTAATAATAGATCAAATAGATTCATAATTCTTTTAGACTACAATTAGATGCCTTCAAACTTTAGGCTACATGGGCACATTTGAGAATGGTTATAGCCATTCTCTCATCCTTTGAGTCATTCCCCTCCTATGTCCTGTGAGACATTTTCTATGTGAGGCTTTAAGAAGAGAATATTCTGTAAAGAAAACCTTATGATCTGTACATTATAAAATTGAATGGGTTCATTCAGAAATCAAAAGTTCTATTGAAAGATATTTGCATTAGCCAAATAAAACCAATTTCTGGGCATCCTGGTGAAGACAAGATTTTATCTTTATATGTCTCATTGTCTCTGCCTCACGACCAGTGCGAACTTCATGAAAGAAGGTTAGGTTCATAAGAAATTGCGAGTGAGTTTTAAATTAAAGAGAAAAGATTCTCATTACCTTTCACACAGCTCTGAAACGGCTTCTCCTAGCTCCCGCTTCTGGCCACCTAATGTGGTGGTGAGGTTTACACAAGAAACTAGGGAGAGAAGAAACGGCAACATGGCGGCGGGCACGAAGAGATCAAGTCTCTGACCTCTTCAGCTGTGTGGGCATAGGGAGTCGTAATCTGTCTAAATGGTGTTTGCTCAGGATCACTAGGCAATGCTGAGCTGACGTGGAACTGGGGCGAGCAGTGTGGGCCTCTCAGAACACACACCGAGCCCAGATCGGCTGAATTCAAGCTCCCTCCCGTTCGCCTGCTTCTCTCAGACAAACTGCTGTGACTCAGCACTAACGATCCCGCGGAAACAACTGGTGGGCCCTCATGAACTTACGGAGGTAAATGCCAACTGAGCCTTCATAGGCAGTTGCCACAGGATTGAATTGGGGCTTGGGAGAGACAGTCAGGACCTACCCGTTGCAGTGGTCACCAGGCAGAGGGAACGAAATGTCACCATTTGCATGGGATACCACCATGGCAGAGAACTGACTTCACCAGAACGTGGTGGAGGAGATAACTTCATTGAAACCTGTGGCTACAGGTGTGTAATCCCCTAGCCATCTCCACGCAGCAGAGAAACCTTAAGGGCCCCTCCCAACTCTCCCATGAACGCAATAGCCAGACTCGAGGCATGGAACTCCCAGCTACTGCTCCCACCAGTGCTGACAACTGAGGTCTCCTGCACCAGCTACCGGGGGTGTGGCTACCGGAGGGCAAGCAAATTCGCTGGGGATTCTCCACCCCAAACTCCACAAACTTAGGGTCTGAGGGAATGGCAAACAGGGAGAGTGTGCCCAGGCATTCATGAAAACAGGCTCCAAGGAGCAGCAGACCTGGCGTGTAGCCAGTATTGTGGTGAACGTCACCTGTGAGCGGGTCCTGGCTTGAGAAAAAGTGGGGAAGTGACTACACACAAGAGAAGGCCCTAGACACTCAGGATTGGAGACCCGCCCAGTCTGGGAGGAAGAGCTGCTGCACAGTGATTGGTTCCCACCTATTGAGAGGAGAAGCTTGACCCAGTGGGCACAGCTCCACCTACTGGAAGAGAAGTTAATCAAACTCTAAGACTGCATTTATTAATTTTTTTAAATTTTTTTAAAATTTTTTTAAAAATTTTTTAAAAATTTTTTAATTTAATTTAATTTTTTTTAATTTTCATTTTCATTTTTTATTACTATTATTATTTAAAAATTTTTTTCTTCTTTATTTTCTATTTTTTCTTTTGTCTTTTCATTTCTTTTCAATTTTCTTATTTCCCCTTCCTTGAATTCTACCTGCTTACTCTCATTCTCTTTAGTGACTTCTTCCCTTCCCTTCTAATACCTTTTCTCCCAAGCATCAAATAAATTTATAGGAGTAAACAGTAACTCAGCAGTCAAACAGAACAAGAAGTAACATGTACAGCATGAAAAAGCAAGGAAGAAAAGGAGTACAAACAATGCAGGACAGCCTAAATATTCAGGAGGACCTAGAGTCATCTGAAAAATGGTCATATAAAGAACTCAAGGAATACCTTAGACAGATGGAATGGAACCTTAAAGAGGATACGAGACAGCAAATTCAAACAGTGAAAGAACACATTGAAAATGAATTACATAAACAGATAAAAGAAGAAGTTAAGCATCTTTATCAGGCTATAGAGATTATAAAAAAATCAAACATTAATTCTAGAAATGAAGGAAATTATAAACCAAATTAAAAACTCAAATGAGAGTATCAACAACAGATTGGAGCAAGTAGAAGCCAGAACGTCAGATAACGAAGACAAAATATATCATCTTGAAAAGAGTCTAGCCAACTCAGAAAGGCTGGTAAAAAAATCACGAGTAAAACATCCAAGAGATATGGGATAACATAAAAAAAAAACAAATTTAAGAGTCATCGGGATAGAGGAAGGTATAGAGATTCAAACCAAGGGAATGAGTAACCTACTGAATGAAATAATTACAGAAAACTTTCCAGAAATAAAAAAGAAAATGGATATACAAATTGTAGATGCATACAGGACACCGAGCATACAAAATTACAGTAGACCAACGCCAAGACACATTGTTATGAAGATATCCAATATACAGAACAAAGAGAAAATATTAAAAGCTACAAGAGAAAGGAGGCATATTACATTCAGGGGTAAACCAATAGGGTTAACAACGGATTTTTCATCATAGACACTGAAAGCGAGAAGATCCTGGAACAACGTATTTCAAACACGGAAAGAGAATGGATGCCAATGAAGAATTCTATATCCAGCAAAATTAAGCTTCAGGTATGACAACGAAATAAAAATCTTTCATGATAAACAAAAGCTAAAAGAATTTGCAGCCAGAAAACCAGCATTGCAAAGTGTCTTGAGCAAAACACTACACGAGGAAGAAATGAAAAACAATAACCAAAACCATCAGTGGGAAGTCCCTCTGTAAAGACAGAGGGTGGGGGGAAAAGCTAATCATGGAGAAACAAACTAAAATTAAAAAAAAAGATAAATAATCAAACATGGCTGCAAGTACAAACCATATATCAATAGTAACTATAAACGTTAATGGCTTAAACTCTCCAATAAAGCGACATAGGCTGGTAACATGGATTAAAAAAACAAATCCAACAATATGCTGCCTCCAGGAGAGACATCTGATTGGAAAAGACACACACAGGGTGAAGGTGAAAGGTTGGGAAAAAATATATCAAGCACACGGTCCTTGTAAGCAAACAGGGGTGGCCATCTTCATATCGAATAAAATCAACTTCAAGACTAAGTTAATCAAAAGGGATGAGGAAGGACATTATATACTGTTAAAAGGAACCATTCACCAACAAGACATAACAATTATCAATATTTATGCAACAAATAATGGTGCTTCGACAGTCCTAAAACAAATTCTCCTCAAGTTCAAGAATTAAATAGACCACAACACAATAATTATGGGTGACTTCACACACCTCTCTCACCATTGGACAGATCCTCCAAACAAAAGTTGAATAAAGAAAGAATAGAACTCAATATCACAATCAATAACCTAGACTTAATTGACATATATAGAATATATCAACCATCATCAAATGGATATACTTTTTTCTCAGCAGCACATGGATCCTTCTCAAAAATAGACCATATATTATGTCATAAGGCAACCCTCAGTAAATATAAAGGGGTGGAGATAATATTGTGGTGAGCCGTTCCTGCGGACTGTGGTCGACATTACATGATGGCGCTGGCTCCGCTGTGGTCTGTGAAGGACAACTCCGTATCAGAGAGAGTTGGCGTGTTGTCAACTCCTTATCAGAGAGAGTTGGCGTGTTGTTTTCTAGCACCCTGTGAGAAGGGTCCACGTGGCAGCTTCGCATAGGGGTTCGCGGTGCTTTCTTAAGGCTGGGAGGGGCATCCGAGAATTATTAGGAGAATTATTAGAAAAATATCAAGGGCCTGAATAAACTGCTGAAAGAAGATTCCTGAGTCACGTCTTTCTGGCTGGCAAGGGGGTCGTGACATAATATCATACATTTTATCTGATCATAATGGAATGAAACTGGAAATCAATGATAAAAGAAGGAAGGAAAAATCCTACATCACATGGAAAATGAACAATATGTTACTGAATGATCAATGGGTTACAGAAGACATAAAGGAGGAAATCAAAAAATTCTTAGAGTTAAATGAAAATACAGACACAACATATCGGAATCTATGGGACACAATGAAAGCAGTTTTAAGAGGGAAATTCATTTCCTGGAGGTCATTCCTCAAAAAAAGGAAAAACCAACAAATAAATGAGCTCACACTTCATCTCAAAGCCCTAGAAATGGAAGAGCAAAACAACAGCAAATGTAGCAGAAGGCAAGAAATAATTAAAATCAGAGTGGAAATCAACGAAATTGAAAAATGAAACTATTGAAAAAATTAACAAAACTAAAAGTTGGTTCTTTGAAAAAATGAATAAGATCGACAGACCCTTAGCCATGCTAACAAAGACAAGAAGAGAGAGAACTCAAATTACTAACATACAGGATGAAAAAGGCAATATCACAACAGATGCTTCAGAAATACAGAAGACTATTAGAAATTATTTTGAAAACCTATATTCCAATAAAATAGAAGATAGTGAAGACGTCGATAAATTTCTTAAGTCATATGATTTGCCCAGACTGAGTCAGGAGGATACACACAATTTGAACAGACCAATATCAATCGATGAAATAGAAGAAGCAATCAAAAGACTACCAACCAAGAAAATCTCAGGACCGGATGGGTATACAGTGGAGTTTTACAAAACCTTTAAAGAAGAATTAATACCAACACTTTTCAAGTTATTTCAGGAAATAGAAAAAGAGGGAGCTCTTCCAAATTCATTCTATGAGGCCAACATCACCCTGATTCTGAAACCAGACAAAGACACCTCAAAGAAAGAAAACTACAGACCAATATCTCTGATGAACCTAGATACAAAAATCCTCAATAAAATTCTGGCGAATCAGAAACAAAGGCACATCAAAAAAATTGTGCACCATGATCAAGTAGGATTCATCCCTGGGATGCAAGGATGGTTCAATATACGGAAATCAATAAATGCTATTCACCACATCAATAGACTTAAAGATAAGAACCATATGATTATCTCGATAGACGCAGAAAAAGCATTCAACAAAGTACAGCATCCATTTATGTTCAAAACATTACAAAAACTAGGGATAACAGAAACTTACCTCGACATTGTAAAAGCTATCTATGCTAAACCTCAGGCTAGCATCATTCTGAATGGAGAAAAATTGAAGGCATTCCCTCTAAAATCTGGAACAAGACAGAGATGCCCTCTATCACCACTTCTATTCAATATAGTTCTCGAAACACTGGCCAGAGCAATTAGACAGACAGAAGAAATTAAAGGCATAAAAATAGGATAAGAAGAACTTAAATTATCACTATTTGCAGATGACATGATTCTATACCTAGAAGACCCAAAAGGGTCTACAAAAAAACTACTAGAACTAATAAATGAATTCAGCAAAGTGGCAGGATATAAAATCAACACGCATAAATCAAAGGCATTTCTGTATATCAGCGAAAAAACTTCTGAAACAGAAATGAGGAAAAACACTCCATTCACAATATCCTCAAAGAAAATAAAATACTTGGGAATCAACCTAACAAAAGAGGTGAAAGATTTATACAATGAAAACTACAGAACCCTAAAGAGAGAAGTAGAAGAAGATCTTAGAAGATGGAAAAATATACCCTGTTCATGGATAGGAGAACTAACATCATCAAAATGGCGATATTACCAAAAGTTCTCTATAGGTTTAATGCAATGCCAATCAAAATCCCAATGGCATTTCTTGTAGAAATAGATAAAGCAATCAAGAAATTCATATAGAAAAATAAAAGACCCAGAATAGCAAAAGCAATTCTAAGCAGGAAGTGTGAATCAGGTGGTATAGCGATACCAGATTTCAAACTGTACTACAGAGCAATAGTAACAAAAACAGCATGGTACTGGTACCAAAACAGGCAGGTGGACCAATGGTACAGAATAGAGGACACAGAGACTAATCCACAAAGTTACAGCTATCTTATATTTGATAAAAGGGCTAAAAGCATGCAATGGAGGAAGGATAGCATCTTCAATAACTGATATTGGGAAAACTGGAAATCCATATGCAACAAAATGAAACTGAATCCCCTCCTCTCGCCATGCACAAAAGTTAACTCAAAATGGATCAAGGAGCTTGATATCAAATCAGAGACTCTGTGTCTGATAGAAGAAAAAGTTGGCTCCAATCTACATATTGTGGGGTCGGGCTCCAAATTCCTTAATAGGACACCCGTAGCACAAGAGTTAATAACAAGAATCAACAAATGGGACTTACTCAAACTAAAAAGTTTTTTCTCAGCAAGAGAAACAATAAGAGAGGTAAATAGGGAGCCTACATCCTGGGAACAAATCTTTCTTCCTCACACTTCAGATAGAGCCCTAATATCCAGAGTATACAAAGAACTCAAAAAGTTAAGCGATAAGAAAACAAATAACCCAATCAACAAATGGGCCAAGGACCTGAATAGACACTTCTCAGAGGAGGACATACAATCAATCAACAAGTACATGAAAAAATGCTCACCATCGCTACCAGTCAGAGAAATGCAAATCAAAACCACCCTAAGATACCATCTCACTCCAGTAAGATTGGCAGCCATTATGAAGTCAAACAACAACAAGTGCTGGCGAGGATGTGGGGAAAAATGTACTCTTGTACATTGCTGGTGAGACTGCAAATTGGTGCGGCCAATTTGGAAAGCAGTACAGAGATTCCTGGGAAAGCTAGGAATAAAACCACCATTTGACCCAGCTAATGCCCTTCTCAGACTATGCCCCGAAGACCTTAAAAGAGTGTACTACAGGGATACTGCCACATAGATGTTCATAGCAGCACAATTCACAATAGCTAGACTGTGGAACCAACTTAGATGCCCTTCAATAGATGAATGGATTTTAAAAATGTGGCATTTATACACCATGGAGTATTACTCAGCACTAAAAAATGACAAAATCATGGAATTTGCAGGGAAACGGATGGCACTAGAGCAGATTATGCTTAGTGAAGCTAGCCAATCACTAAGAAACAAATACCAAATGTCTTCTTTGATATAATGAGAGCAACTAAGAACAGAGCAGGGAGGAAGAGAAGGAAGAAAAGATTAACATTAAACAGAGACATGAGGTGGGAGGGAAAGGGAGAGAAAAGGGAAATTGCATGGAAATGGAGGGAGACCCTCATTGTTATACAAAATTACATGTAAGAGGTTGTGAGGGGAATGAGAAAATAAACAAGGAGAGAAATGAATTACAGTAAATGGGGTAGAGAGAGAAGATGGGAGAGGAGGGGAGGGGGATAGTGGAGGATAGGAAAGGTAACAGAATACAACAGTTACTAATAGGGCATTATGTAAAAATGTGGATGTGTAACCGATGTGATTCTGCAATCTGTATATGGGGTAAAAATGGGAGTTCATAACCCACTTGAATCTAATGTATGAAATATGATATGTCAAGAGCTTTGTAAGGTTTTGAACAACCAATAAAAAAAAAAAAACTAGGGAGAGAGGGAGAGCACGCCAGGGAGTGAGCTTTTATTGGTGAATAAACAATTCAAGGGAAAATCCCATCCAGTGAAGGTTAAGGGGGAGCAGAATCCCAAGGTCAAGGACAATGATTGGGTCTTCAGGTCAGTGGCCAGGAGGCATCTGCAGGGACAAGCCCTGGGACCTTGGAAAGGGTGGGGAATGGCTCTGACACATCTGTGTTTGAGCGTCTCTCACCCTGCCAGGGAGGTAAGTCAAATCACGTAGGAGGATGGCCTCTCACAATTGTCGGTGTTTTTTCTTTTTGTTGTTGTTGTTGTTAGAATGAAATTCATAAGTTGGCATTCCATTTTTTTCAGATGTGTAACTAGATGCCATTTAAATTACCCACTCTTAAATGGTAGACATTTTGTACATGAGCACTGACTGTCTGCACCTTTTTGAACAGCCAGTCTGGGCTCAGGAGCCCAAATACCAATGGTTAGCTGGAACATGTTCTTTATTTGGCCTATCCGTCAGTATCCCCTGAGGTCATCTGTTCAATGAGCTTCATTACTCCTGCTCCCTCACTGGCTTTCATAGAAACCACATACTGTCTATGAATCAGGGACACCAATCCCACAACATTGTGTTCTTTGAGCATCCAAAGTCCCACTTTTCACTTCACCATGCCTGACATAGGCAGTAATATTTATCAGCAAATGTGAGGTTTTCAAAGATCCAATTCTGTGTGCTCCTTTCTCAAGGAGCATTAGGCAAGGATATAGCATACATAAATATTAAAAGGCTGTAGTTTTTAAAATGTCATCCATTGAATAGTTGATACATGTCTGAGATACTTTTTATTTTGGAGGAGGTATTATTTAATTATCCAACAGTTACATAATAGTGAAATGAGACACAAAGAATAAAATGCATCCATTTTATTCTTTGTGCCTGATGAATTTTATGAGTAAGGATAAGATACTTCCTTGTTCCAATGAAGATGTTGCCCACTTCTGTGAATGGATGTGGGGTGTCACCTGCTACTTGCATGTCTGCATGTTGTGCTTGACACTAATATCATACTTGGCAGGTGGCAGAAAGTCAATACTGAAGTTAAGCTCTTGTGTTCTACCAGTTGTGCTGCAGATCCTTGGTGTGCCACCTTCTGCAATCCATGCTGCTCTGTTCATGTTCCTATTGACTTCCTGGTGGTGAGTATCATGGTCTCCTGGTCTTGAGAATGGCCAAGCATTGCTCTGTGAATGTGGAAGATGGGCATGTGGAAGGCTCCAGGGAGGAGGGATGATCATGTACTCTAATCCATGTGCCTGTTTAATGACCTGTTTTTCTTCTTTGGTTTTAAGGGAGACAAGGCCCTCAGACACTTCTGTGCAGCTGGGAATGCAGGCTTCTGCTTCACCCTGAAGGAAGCGAAAATGCTCTCTAAGTGTACATCATGCTTAATTTTATGGAAGAATTCTATATCTAGCCAAACCACACGAGATTTCAAAAGCCAGCCCAATAACATTTAGAAGATTCATTCTCCAAAGCAGAGTCCTCCCTGTTGAGAGACTTCAATGTGGAGAAAGGAGAGCCCCTCTCTCCTCAGACTCCCTGCTTTGACAACAAGTGCACTGGAGAAGTTTGAATCAAGTGGGAGGCACATGGGCAGGCTTCCTGGATGAGGCCCTATTTAAGGGAGGATGGGATCTGAGGAGTGGACCAGAGAGAGGAAAGATGGGAAAGGGAGGGAAGCTGGCGAGGGCAGGGTGGCAGCATCACTGGAAAAGAGGCCCCAGGAGGAAATGCTACAGACTTTCAGCTGAAGACACCCGTGAGGGCTTGAGATGTTTTCAAGCACAGCCTTCCTTGCCAATATGTGAGCTTCGTGTTCTGCTGGACTTGGATGAGTTTAGTGATAAATGACATGCAGGGACCCACATGCAACAAACACATTTACTGATGGCACAAGGGCTTCAAAGTGAAACTGTGTCTGCCAGTTATTACACATCATTCTGTGGCACTCTAGTTCAAACAGGGACAGCCACAAATTGCTCACTGGGAACCCTCTTTGCTGCCGCAAGTGGACGCTGCTTGTATGAACCGCTTCACTTCTGAACTTCTAAAGTTCTCCTGAGCAAGCACATTCAGAACCCACTTCAGGCCCAATAGGAAAAGTGTACCTAGAAGAGAGCCCTTGTAGCTCTCATCACCAACTTTAAAGAGGAAAGCTGCCCTCTGAAGAAAATCCATTTGCCAATGTTTCACTGAAAGCAATGGTTCCTCCTTACTCAGAAAACAAAATAGAAACGCAGGAGCCTTCATGAGGGGAACCTGCATTTCTAATGGAACAGATACTTCAGAGAGAAAGTGAGAGTGCCGGCTCTGAGAAGCAGTTCTGCTTCATGCAGCTTCAACCAGAAACAAAACCCAATTTGCTTACAGAGAACAAGACCGTTCCTTCAATTGGAAGCTGCCTGCACAAAATGCTTCCATTCTGCACTTCCAAGCTTTTCTCAGCCAGCACGTTCAGTCAACACTTTACACCCAAAGTGCAAATTGTGCTACCCAGAGAGCCCTTGGACCTAACATCATCACCAGTATTCACATGGAAAGTTGGACGGTTGACAAGATCAATGGCCCAGAGTTTCATTGAAATCTTTTTCTCAATTTTTTTTGAAAACGCACTGGAAATGAAAGGCCCACAAGCAACAAACTCTGCTTTATACAAGACACAGAAACTTCTAAGTAAAGCCCGGGACTGCTGGCTCTAAGAAGGGGTTCCAAATCCTACTAGTTCAACCAAGCCCAAATCCCAATGTGCTCTCTAGGAACACTTTTACATCTTGCAATTGAAGCTGTTTGCATACCCTGCTTCTCTTCTGCACTTCACACTCTAGAGCTGTTTGCACACCCTGGTTCTCTTCTGCACTTCACACTCTTCTCACTGAGCACATTCAGAGAACAGTGCAGGCTCAATATCCAAAGTGCACTAGCTGGAGAGCCCTTGTACCTTGGAGCAGTTGCTCAGATAGGTCTGATGGGTGGTTCAATTCCTCCATGATTCTTTGGAATCCATTCCTCAAACGGATTATAAAAACTATCTTGAAATTGCATGAGCCTGACTACAATGACCTCTGCTTTATTGAGTGCATAGATGGTTCCAAGTGAAATGGTACCATCATCTCTGACAAGAGGTTCTGCTTCCTGCATGTTCAACCAGGGAAAAATCGCCACGTGTTCACTGACAACAAAGCTACTTGTGCACAAAATTTTTCTGTTTGCCCCCTACATATGCATCTCAGGATGCACATTCAGAACACATTTCCTGCAAAAAACATGAGAAAATATCCTTGCAAAAGTCCACTCTGGTCTAGCATCACCAACATTGATTAGGAAATGAATTGCACAGGTTTCATTGTATTCCCTTGGTCTCCTTTTTCTAAAAACTCATTGAAACTGCAGGTGCCTGACAGCAACCAACTTACCATTGACCAAGAGCACAGTTGTTTCCAATGAAAACTGTGCCTGTTAGCTCTCAGAAGCCATTGGATTTAAGGCTACTTCAGCCAGGATCAAAGCTCAATGGGCACGATGAGAAAAATGTCATTTCCTAATGTGGAAGCTGCTTGCCAAAATTCTTCTGTGCTGCACTTCCAAAATATTTTCAGGAAGCACACTCAGAGCACAGTTTCAGCCCATATGCAAAGAGTGCTAGCAAGAGTGCCCTTGGACCTAGGTCAGCAACTTGGAGAACTGTGGGCCCACTGGGAAGAGCAATTCCCCAAGGTGGATTGAAATCCATTTCTCAATTGTTTGTCACAGAATTCACTTGAAATCCAAGTGCCTGCCTGCATTGAACTCGCACTGACCAATTGTACAAACACTTCAAAGGGAAACTGCCACCTCTGAGAAGCGGTGGTTCTTCATGCTAGTTTAAGTAGTGACAAACCCCAATGTGCTCACTGAGAATAAAATGAGCTCCTGAATGTTGAAGCTGCTGAGAGACTGCTTTACTTTTGCACTCCCAAACTACTCTCAGCAAGCACATTCAAAACCGAGGTCAGGCCCAAAATACAATGTTGGCTGACAAGAGAGGCCTTGCACCCAGGATCACCAATTTTGAGAAGGCAACGAGGACTGCTGAAAAGATGAACTCCACAAAATTCCATGGAAACCCACTCATCGGACCTTTCTGAGAACACTTGAAATGCAGGTTTCTGCATGCAAGGAACTGTGTGTGACAGATGGCAAAGTTTGCCAAATGCAAACATGCCTACCAGCTCTGAGAAGCCATTCTCATTCACACTTCTTCAACCTGGGAAAAATCCCCATGTGCTCACTGAGAACAAGTTAGCTTGTGCTACTTGAAGCTGCTTCCACAAACAGTTTTACTTCTGCACTTCTAAGCTGTTCTCATCAAGCACATTCAGAGCACAGTTCAGGCATGAAACACAAAGTGCACCAGAAAGAGATCACCAACTTGCAGGAGGAAAGAGGACCAGCTGAGAAGATCAGTTCTCCAAAGTCTCACTGACATCCACTTATCACATTTGTTTACAATATACACTTGAAGTGCAGGTACCCAAATGAGTGAACTGTTTTTGATCAATGGCACAGAGGCTTCAATGTGAAAGCATGCCTGTCACCTGTAAGAAGCAGTTTTGCTTTCTTCTAGCTCACACAGAAGAAAACACCATGTGCCTACTTACAACAAAGTTAGTCTTGCAAGTTGAAACTGCTTGCAGCAAATGGCTTCCATTCCCCACTTGCAGCCATCAGTGGTTGACAGATGGCACAGAGGCTTCAATGTGAAACCGTGAATGCCAATCATTACAAGTGCTTCTGATACACTCTAATTGAACCAGGGAAAGCCCAAAGTGGTCAATGAGAACACACTTTGTTCCTGCAAGTGGAAGCAGCTTGCATAAACTGCTTCAGATAGAAAATTCCAAGCTCTTCTCAGCAAGCACATTCAGAAAACAGTTCTGGCCCAATGGAAAAAGGTACCTAGCAAGAGGATCCCATACATATGATTACCTTCATAAGGTAGCTTCCCAACTTCTGTGTGGAACTGTGTTTCTCCTTGGCCCTTATGCTGTTTTGGAGACCACTAGCTCAGCTTTGTGCAGGATCATCAGACCTGGACTTTTGGCAAGACCTGTACAGCCCTCACACATGCTCAGATGCTACAGGACTTTGCAGACCAGTCCAGACAACAGTAGGCATCCATTCATTGTCTGCAGTCTACAGATTCCTAGATGCATGGCATTCATTATCATCAAATGCAGAATTTTCATCAAAAACCATATATATATATATATGTATGTATATATATATATTTCCAATCTGAATCAAGAAAATCAGAAATATCCCCAAATCCAAAGAGTGGATCTCCTTTGTGATGCTACCAGTGGAAAATTCCACAGCTGACCTCATGGGATGGTACACAGTGAAAACACAGCTGCATGAAAAATATTACATGACATGACCTTCTGGTTATGTAGAAAGTGGCATGTGAAGTACACATGCATGTCTTCTTCAGACATGGGATTCATTTGCAAGACACCTTATCAATGGAAAATACTCCAAAATGGGAGAAATCAGAACCACATCTCCAAAGTATTTCAGAAGAGACCAACTCCATCTGTGTATCTATCGCTCAGTCAGTGTGTGTGCTCTAGTGTGTGTGTGTGTGTGTGTGTGTGTGTGTGTGTGTGTGTGTGTGCGCTCTAGTGTGTCTTTGTTTGTATTTGTACCAAGATAGCCGATACTTCATTGCCCCCATTGGAAAACTGACTCAGATAATGCCATCTGCCAAACTCCTAAAAACCAAACTTCTTGCTAATACAAGGAAACATTCCTTCCTGTTGGTTTGGATGTGTCCTTTAGGAATCACTGCTACATTTAGTATACTCAAATCATCACAGTAGATCAGGAAACAAAAACATATATATTTTAAAATAATAATATATTAATGGAAACAACAAATACAGGATAGAGTAACAACTGTGTTACTAAACAAGGTCAAGGACAATGGCAAACTATAGATACAAACTTTGAAGAAAATAATTATCAATGTAAATATTCCTGGGCTGCCTCAGCCCTGCCCAGGCACGCAGCAGCAGAATAGTTTTGCAAGCATCCTCAGGAGGGCTGGAGCCTTCTTTGTAGGACGAGAGGGAGGTTGAGGCTGGATCCACTCATCATTATTTTGGGGGAGGCTCCTTTTCCTCAGCACGAAGATGGGTTTTCTGTGAGGGTTCTTTGCGTAAAATACGTTGGCCTGCGCTGGAATCCTCAGCTCTGGAAAGAGAGGGGTATACAAAATAAGGTGGCTCAGAAGGTGCTCTCTGGGACACCCCAACATCTGAGAGCCTGTGCCAGAAAAGGCCAGAGCCACACACCTGAGAGCTCTCCAATTCAGCACCAATACCAACAAGACAGCCTCCACAGTCCTCCCTGAGGAAGAACTAGGCAGAGCACTTCCACAGACCTAATGTCGGTTCCTACCAAAAGCTTTGGACTCCAGAACATCCCAGGTCCTCTTACATCTGCCAAAGTACACCACTAGGGTTTGCATCTGAAATCTCCCACAAAAGGCTCCTGTGCCGAAGATTCAGTCCACACATGAGCCATCTTCATGAGTGGGTTTGGAGGGAAGCATTGGATGGTGAGTGCTCTGGTGTCAACATAAAATTCTCATTCAAGATGAATACACTACTGGGAGGTGGGAGGGACTGGAAGAAAGGTTGAGCGTGGTTGGAGGAAGACCTAAACAGGGGTGCGCCCTGGGCAATAATACCTTGTTCCTGTAGGCTCCACTGAATCCTCATTCTCCAAGTAGAGGTCCTCCTTCTCCATCTTTCTCTCTCTCCCTCTCTCCCAGCCTTGTTCTCTCTCTCCCAGTCTATGCCTGTTTGGCAAGGGCTGAGAAGCTCTCCACTGCCACACACTAGAGCTTTATAGACAGCCTCAGTACACAACCAAAGAGAAAGTTGTGAAAGCCAGAGAAAAGGCCTAGGATTCCTCAAGTATGGCCACAGTGAGGACAGGCTGACCAGCACAAATACCACATTAGAGCCATGCTTCTGCATTGGTGGAGCCCACCTCCATGTGAACCAGGCTTCTGAGAATGGAGGCCACATTCCAAATGCTGCCCTATTGAGAACAATGGTTCCAAAGGCCAGCAAAGGGAATGCTTCCCTCCAACATGGTGTATGGTCCAGTGGTGCCATGACCCCAAGTGGGAGAATACAACAGCCCACTTCTCCTTCCTCTGAACACGTGTTTCCTGTCACCCTCCTCTAACCTAGAGCCTGTTCTCCATCCCTTCTGGGTTGGATGTGAAGATCTCTGCTATGAATTTCTAAGGCTACCAAGGCCCCAGACAGACTTCCACTTCCATTGATTCTACTAACCTAACAGTAGGTTAAGATAGGAGACAAGTGATTCTAGAACTCATAGGGATGGTGGTCTTCAGCATACATAGGCTGGGATAATGGCTGCTGTGGTGTTTGGCTCACAAAAACCAACCAACCAACCAACGAAAAAGTGCTGGCATTATTATCAGATGAGCTTTGTGGCTACGTGCTCAGGAAGCCCTCATCTGACTCTAGTTAGGGATCATAACCTGGCTATTGTGATCACTCCTTGGCAAGTGAACTCAGGTACAGAAGACCATGGAATTTATGCAAAGACAGATGATTCAAGCTGTCTCCCAGGCTGTGTTTTCTTCCCAATTTCATCCTGTTACTGCTTGCTAGAATCCTGGCAATGCTCTGCCAAGGCAGAGGTTTTCTGGTCACACAGAAGGCTTTCAATCCTACTGCTTCAGTCCACAAAATGCCAGTTCCCTCTTTAGCCCATGCATTCCATGTTCCTCTGAAACCACTCCTATCCCAGACCATGAAAGCATACTGCTCCTGGAAAGAGGCTTTCCTCCTCACTCCTCAAAGATGTCAGCTTTGGATGCCTGTTCATGTACAGGGGAGGCACCTGGTGGGGAGCCACAATATCCACTGGGGTATACCATTGGACCTCGAGACCTTCCACCAGCAGAAGTGCAGTTGGCTTTGTGCACGAACCCAACACACCTATTGGAGTGTTCTTGGGGGTCAGAGACTACACTTTGGTGCTAAGAGTTGACCTGAGTCCACATCCTGACCCTTGCTCTCTGCCATCTGATTGTCCCACTTACTCTGACGGTGAGAGATGATTTGGCCCAGCTCATAATCCTCCGGCTTCTCCTGAGTACGCAAGTGTAGGTCGAGGGCCCTGCGGATGACGACAGGAGCCCGATCGTGGCAGGTCACCTGGAGCAGCATGGAAGACAGGCCTTCAGGAAATGGGCCTTGAAGTGACTACTCAAGGACAGTGGGCAGGGGCATTCTGGAAGCACCTCCACTCTAAATACAAGGGCAACATCCATGACCCTACTACCTGAGGCTGACCTCCTGCTCATCGCGTGGGCTCTTCCCATAGGCTACTAGCCCAATCCTTGTACATAACTTCCTGGACCTGCCATTGCTCTTTGTGCAGCTGCACTTCTCTCCAAGTGAAAGGACCCCACTACCTGCATACAGATGCAATCTCATCCCACAAGTTGAGAGGAATTGGACAATAGCCTCCAAGATCCCAGGTCAGCCTGAGGATGTAGGCGGCATTGGGAATGGCCTAGGCACAAAACCTACAGGCTTTGGTCTGGATTGCCAGGGCCCAAATCAGACCCAGGAACATGACCACACACAGGAGTGCTGAAACATAGCCATGAGAGCTCCTGGCCTCCAGAGGCTCAGTGCTGGCTGGGGTGTAGGAGGGCACCTCATCCAGCAAGGGTGGTCATTGGGTTACCTGGACATTTAGTGTGCTTGTTCCACATCCATACTGACTCTGCAGAGAGACCCTCTCAGCTCCTTGTTCAAGGAACATGCAGAACCTCACACTGCTGTCCTCCTCCATAGACGTCAGCATCCCATAGAGTGGAACCTGCAATCTAGGTCCTGGCCTGTTCTCATCTGTCACCTATACCTGCCTCTGCCCTTCTGGACTGCATGCTGCCACCTGACACACAGACTCCCTCAGACATGGTGGTGGACAAGCTTCTGCTCTCCCTCATCTCAGCTCCAGCCCTTCACACTGACCTCTCCCTTCTTGATTCCCATCTATCCTCCTGATCATCCAGAAGCTCCAAATTCAAGAGGGCATGAGTAGTCCATGGTATTGGACCAGTGTCTGCTCCCCACCCAGGTGTAAGCACCAGGGGACACCCCTGCTCCCAGGCTTACCAGGACCTTCTTGGCCGACTTTGGACTTTGTATTTCTAAGTGGACACGAATTAAGCAGGTGTCTCCCACCTGCTTGTGGGAATGCGGCCTGGAGGACTTGCAGGTTGATTCTGAGAACTGTGGGGGATGGAACATCAGCAAACCCAGAAACAGAAAGCCACCCCAGCCTGTCAGTTGGCTCTATGGGCTTCTAGCACATATGTCCAGGTGCTGAGGCTTCTTATTTCCCCAGGTGGGAGTGGAATGGCAACACAAGTACAGCTTGAATAAGGTAGGTGTTTACCTCCTTTCTCTTGACCTCGCGGCGTTTCCTCACGATGAAATATTTTATCCGCGGGGTCCTAGACTGATACATGGGTGAGTGGTCAGGGGCCTTGATTTCTGCAGAGCAAAGTGGAGAGAATTGTTAGATGGCACTCAAGGATTTTACCACAAAACACACACAACCCCTGAGAGTCTCCGCCAGGGCGAGCCTGCACCAGAATTGAGAGCCCTCCTATCCAGCTACAGTGCCACCAAAGACTCCCTCAGTGATTCTTCCCTGGAGAAGATGATGTACAGGATTCTAAACCAAAAGAGCACCAGGCAATGGAAACAGCACCTTGGGCCCAGAACTTCTCAGTGCAGGTTGGATCTGCCAAAGGGACACTGCTAGGCTCTGCATCAGGATTGGCAAAGGCTCCTGTGCTTAGGCCTTTCTCCCCAGGGCAGCCATGCTCACACATGGGCATTCAGGGAAGCGTTGGATGGTGGGCGAATTCATCCCCTTGCCCTGGATGAATCCACTCATGGATGACTACGTGGAGGGGAGGTGGTATCCATCAGAGGTGTGTTGGGCATGGACATGGGAGGACTTCAGCAGGGTGGTGCCCTGGAGAACTCTATTGTTTTCTAGGTTCGCTCTCCTTCCCCTTGTTTCTCATCATGAGCTGTCTGCTTGGTACTTTTATTCTGGTTTTTGTTCTACTTCTGGCTCTTCTTTCTGTCCTGCATCTTCTTGTAGTTCTTTCTGGGTCTTTTTCTTGTTCTTACATGGTTCCTTCTTGTTCTTCTTCTTGTGTATCTCCCTCCACCCTTCCTTCTGTTCACTTCCTTCTTTTTCTTCTTCTTCCTCCTGCTCTTCATCGTGTGATCCTCTCCCCACTCAGTTGTGTCTTCTTTCTCCTCCTCCTTCTCCTTATATCTCTGGCAATGGTGGGGCGTCCTGAGGAGTTCAAATCTATCACACTCTTCTGCCCAGATGCAGCCTCTGTTCAGTAGTCCAAGATGAAATCAGTTCTCAATCAATGGCCAGGAGTGAAACCAAGACCAAAGACAAGTGACTTCCTTTCTTTGTCATTGTCACAGTCAGGAAAGACTTCCTAACAGACACCGTATTCTGGATAGGCTTCTACCTATGGAAGTCTGCACCTCATCTGGACCAGGATTGCTAAAATAGATTCCACCTCCATAAAGTTTCCCCAATGAAAACAAGGTTTCCAAAATCTAGGAGAGGGCCAGCATCACTGCCACCCTCCTGCCATAAGGCATAGATGCCATCACACCTAGTGGGTTCCAGGCCCCCCGTAGTCCTCCCTTTTGACGTCTGTTACACACAAACCTCCCCTGGTCTGGAGCCTGCTCTCAACTGATGCTTGGGTTGAAAGTCTGTTTCTGAAATCATCTTCGTAGATTCTCAGTTTGGTAATTCCTTATTGACTGGCTTATTTTTGTACTAGGGATAAAACCAGAGGCAATTAAGCACTGAGACCATTCCCAGGCCTTTTTACTTGGGTACAGGGTCTCCCTAAGTTTCTGAGGTTGTTTGGAAATCCCCATCCTCCTGCACTGCCTCCCAAGTCCCTGAGATTCGCAGACACTGCCCCTTGCCCAGCTCCTTGCACCTCAGTCTTCCTCATGTGTGAGACAGAGCCAACCCAAATGAGGTGGTGTGGGAAAATTGGAAAACTCACTTACGTGCCCTACAGATGGTGGGTTCTACTGTGGACAGGCTGGGATGGTGGAGGCTAGGAGTGTCTGGCTCACAAGAAAGGAAAGAGCACTGGCATTGTGGACAGCTCAGCATTGTGGCCTCTGTTCTTCAGATGCCCTTCTTTGTTGCTGGAAGGAATAATAACCTGGCCATTCTGATATCTTCAGGAGATGGGCACCCAGGCACAGAGGACTTGGAATTGTTCCCAAAAGAACCCAAACAGGCTGTCCCCTAGCCTTGACTTCCTCTTCACTGAGTCCTGTTCCCAGTTGCTGCAATCCTGACATTCCTGTGAGTAGGCAGGACTTCTCATATCCTGGCCATGGATTGGGACCTGTGCTGCTTCTGTCCATAGCAATGCTGATCCAATCAGGACCCATGTTCTCCTCCTCTTCATTTGAAGGCATCCTTATCAGTGAGCCATAAACCAAACTGATGATGGATTGAGCCTCTCTCTGCCTTGCCCTCATGGATATTAGCTTCACATTGCCAGACCAGGTCCAGGGGAGAACACATTTAGGGAGGTTCAACAGCCCCCTTGGGCCTCATTGAGCACCTCCACATTGGACACGCCCATCACTGCACTTGGTCTCCTGCACCAGGCCCACCACACTTTGGTATTTTGTGGCCAAGGCCCACTTTCTCTTGGCTGTGAGTTATCCTGAGCCCACTGTGGATCATGTCTCCCCACTGTCTGATTGTCCTACTTACTCTCATGCAGAGGAATCATTCTCAGCATCTCAAAGTTGTCCACATCCTCATGCTGCAACAAATTTTGGTCCAAGGCCCTGCGGATGAGGCTCTTCACTGTATCCACACTGGTCACCTGGATCAGGGTGGAATAAATGTCATCAGAGAATGGCTTTTAGAGGAGCTACCCAGAAGACTGTGGTCAAACATTCAGGAGAAATCTCAGCTACATATACAAGGGCACAATCTTGTTATCCTGCTACCTGAGTGTAGCCTCCATATAACCCCTGGGTTCTTGCAACGTGCTACTAGAACAATCTTGGTACAAATATCTGCCTGTACCTGCCATCTCCCCTCCCCCTGGGGAGCCACATTCCACTCAGGTCAAAGGACCAAACTGCCTATGCACAGACATACTCTCATCTCACTGAGACGAGAGCAATGGGCCAGGGATCTGTGCACCAAGTGTGCTCTGGGGTGCAGGCTGCCTTTGTGCGTGGAAGAGGCAGACGCACTGAAAATTTTGGTCCTGACTGCCACTACACAAAATAGACTCAGATACAAGAGTGTGTACTTGAGTGCTTCATGATAGCCTTGAGAGGCCCTGGCCTCTGGAAGCTCGGTGGGGGTCTGGTTGTAATGATGTACTTGACTCAGCACTGGCAGTCACTGAACGTGTCTTCTCTGCAGCTGGACACCTGCAGCATTAGCGTGTCTACTGCACATCCATAGAAATTCTGCCAAGAACCCCTTTAGCTCCGCATTTACATACATGCAAAGGCTAACATTCCGAAGCTTTGGCATGACCCCCCAGGTGATCCCGACCCCAAATTCCCACACCTAGTCATGCTAAGGAGGTTCTCTTCCCTGCTACAAGGAACACATCCCCTCCTACACATGTGACAAGTCACTGCCACCTCCTCTGCTCCAACCTCACTCATTGAGAATACCAAGTTCTAGGCACTGCAGCCTGCACCCTGGACATATCTCTGACTTCATCTGTCCACAGAACTTCCGTCTGCACTTCTGGCCTGCAAAACCCACACTACAACACCCACTCACCACTGGAGCTGGGCATGCTGATGCTCTCCCTCCTCAGGTCAAGCCCTTAAGATGGACCTCTCTCTTCTTTATTTCCCACCACAGCCCCGGGGTTGGCTGTGTCTCCTGCCTTCCACTGTGTGGACACCCAGGAGGCAGCCCTACTGTCGGGCTTACCAGGATGCGCTTTGCCTCTCTCTCGCTCTGTCCCTCTAGGAGGATATAAATAAAGCGGTTGTCTTCCACCTGCTCGCTGGAGTGAAGCAGTGAGGAGCTGCTACTTGTGACTTTTCTCATGCAGCACTCATTGCTTTGGGTGGCCTGGGGCAATGATCCTGCAGCCACTGCAGAGCTGCTGCTCACAGCTGCTGGGGTCCTGGATGCCACTGCCACAGAAGGCTCCAAGAACTGTGGGGGATGACAACATCAGCAAAGCCCAGCACCTGCACCCCACCCAGCCTGGCAGTTGGCTCTGTGGGCATTCTACAACATCCATCCAGAACCTGAGGTTCTTGTCCCCTTGGAGGATGTGGAGTGGCACCAGGAGTAAAGAGTGAAGAAGGTGACTGTTTACCTCTTTTGGCTTGACCTTCAACGACTTGCTGGCATCTGTTTCCCGAAGAAGAAAGTCATAATGCACTCCTCCAATCAGGCCGTAATATACTTTTGCATCAGCAGGGACCCTCAGCTCTGGAGAGGCAGGGGCAGAGGCGTGGTAGGTGACACTCAAAAAATACACTACCCAACATCCCCCACAACTGAGAGCCTCTGCCAGCTCAGGTCTCACACACAGACCTGAGAGCCCCCGAATCCAGCTACTGTTCCACCAAAGACTCCCCACTGATTCCTCCCTGAGGACCCTCTATGCACAGGAGGTCCAGTACAGGAACACCTTTCAAGGAAATAGCCCCTTGTACCCCAGACTCTCTTAGTTCACGTTGGACCCAACAAAGAGAAACAGCTAGACTTTGTATCTGGATTGGTCACCAAAGACTCATGTGTTGAAGGTTTTCTCCCCACTGCAGCAATGATCACAGGTGGGTTTGGGGAAAAGCATTTGATGGTGGGTGCCTCCACCTTGCCAGTGGATTCATACACTCATACAGGGCTACACTAATTGGAGGGGTATGGTTTGGAGGTGTGTTGAGCATGGGTGGAGGATGTCCACAGCAGGGCTGTGCCATCCAGAGCAATATATTTCTCTTGAATTCCCCACTACTGCATTTCCTGCTCATGAGTATAATTCTCATTCACATTTTTAATCAATGTATTGTTATACTTCTTGTTCACCTTGTGTTTCTCCTTCTTGTTCTTGTTCTTCTTCATCTTCTCCTCATGCTTCTTCTTATAGTCATCTTGAACTTCTTATTCATGGTCTTCTCCTTCAACTTATTTTCATTTTTCTACTCCTCCTTCTCCTCCTCCTCCTCCTCCTCCTCCTCCTCCTCCTTCTCCTTCTTCTTCTTCTTTCTCTCTCTCTCTCTCTCTCTCTCTCTCTCTCTCTCTCTCTCTCTCTCCCTCCCTCCCTCCCTCCCTCCCTCCCTCTCTCTCTCCAAGAATAGTCTACAAGCTGTGAAGGGTTCTATTCTACTACATACTTCTCTCTAGAAATGGCCTCTGGTCCTAAGTGGACTCAGTTTGCAATGAATAAAAAGATTGGAAGCCAGAAATGATTCTTCATTGAACTGCTTTTCTCATGTACTCATCTAGGTCAGGAAAGGCTGCCAAAGTAGGCACCCTGTGGTTGTCTGTCTTCTTTGACACAAGACAAAGAAGCCTCTCTTCTTGGCCCTTTGTGGATAATAGCTTTGCAATGCCTCCTCAGGCCAAGGAAAGAACACGATAGGCAGGTCCACAGCCCCTGGGGAACATGAAGAACCTGCAGATTTATGCCCCATCATTACACTTTGTTTTGTGCACAAGTCCCACCATACTCTTCCTGGGCATTGGGCCAACGCACACTGTGTTTTGTCTCCCAGTTATCGTGAGCCCACTGTGACTCACTGCTCCCTACCCTCTGATGGTTCCACTTACTCTGATGGTTCCAGACAATATGCAGAAGCTCATAGTTTTTTGGATCCTTCTGCTGGAGCAAGTGTACATCTAAGGCCTTGCGGATTACGACTGGAGTCCTGTCCTGGGAGGTCACCTGAGCAGGGTTGGAGAAAGCTCATCAGAGAGGGAATTTGGGAGTAGCTACCCAGAGGACAGTGCTCGAGGACAATCAGAGACAAGAGAGCTCTCAACACAAGGGCAGCATCTTGATACCCTGCTACCTGAGGCCTTCATGTGATCATGTGGGGTCTTCCTATGAGCCTCTAGTCCAATCTTGGTACAAGAGTTTGCTTCAACCTGCTATGCCCTACAGGGACAAGGGAATAAGGACCAAAAGGCACACTCTAGTCCCCACAGATGGGAGGAATGGTCCAGTGGACTTCCATATCCCTGCTCTGGTCTGGGATGCAGCTGCATTTTTGTGTGGACCAGGCACAAACCCTAGGTGCTTTGGTCTTGACAGCCAGGGCACAACACACACTAGGACTCTTTAATGATAGGCATGGAAGCTGCTGGGCTCGAGAGTGTCAGTGCTTGCTGGGGTGTCAGGAGGTTTGGACCCAGCAGGTGCAGTGGTTCAACATGGCTCCCCTGGAGGTGGTCACCAGAGTCTCATGATGGATACTCCACACCCAGGAAGATCCTGCAGAGAGAGCCGCTAAATCTCTATTCACATACATGCAAACTAGGACACTAATGGGCCCCTCCAAGGCCCCCAGTTGTCTGTGACCCACACCTACCCACCCTAATCATTCTACAATGGCTCCCTTCCCTTCAACCAACAACATATCCCCTCCCACACACAAGAAAATGACTGCCAACTCCTCTGCTTCAATATACTCCTCCTCAATACCACGGTTCAATATACTCCTCCTCAATACCAAGGTCAGTAGAGGATGGCCTGTACCCTCGATATTTCTCTGACCTCCTCTGAACCCAGCACTCACTCCTGCACTTCTGACCTGCACACCCCCAAACACGCAGGCCCACTCGCACCCAGACCTGGCATGCTGCTGCTCTCCCGCCTCTCTCTTCCTCACTTTCTGCTCTCCTTCCTGACCTTCCAGAAGCTCCAGTTCAAGAACACAGGCCTAGTCCAAAGAGTTTGCTGTGGACTCGGTCTTCCCCACTGTGGGCTCCCAGGAGACTCCCCTGCTCGAAGACTCACCAGGATGCTCCTATACTGTGTTGTCCTTTCATTTTCCAGGTAGATGCGAATGACGCACCTGCCTCTCATCGGATTGGTATATTTGGGCCGTGGGGAGTACTGAGTGGAGACCCCTGATGTCCTGGACTCCGGCTCTGCCCCTTCCCTGGGAGAAGGCTCTGGCTCTGGGGTTGGCTGAGGAGCCGTGACAGGAACTGAGCTTGTAGCTAGAGGAGAAAAGATGCCAACATGACTGCCTTGCCCTGACCTTCGCACAGACAGACAATACCCCTTCTGCCAGGAAGAACTCAGGCCCTTAGCCCACACAGGACCTCTTTGCAAACTAGGGTCACTTCCTGAATGGACAAAGGCTTATCCTAATTTCCAACCCAACACCAGGCATACAGACTCCCTGCAGTGGAACAACAGTCAGACCTTTCCTCATATACCCTTAGGTACTCACCACAGTCCACCTGGCTCTCAGGCTCTGCCTGGCTTGATATGCCATCTTCAATTGGGGCCAGGAGGTGGTGTGCTTGGTGCTCCAGGTTAAAGCCACTCAGGAGGAGCCACACGTATGGCAGCAGCTGCTGCAGACTCAGAGAGCCTGGAGGCTGATGGGAAGCCTCGGTGTGGAAGTTCACCCAGGTCCCCAGGAAAGAAGATGAGGCACTGTGGGGAGGCAGGTGTGGAGTCAGCAAAACCCTGGCCTTGCCTTCGCCATGGCCTCCAGAGCAAACCTCTGACCCTACCCTCCTGAACCGTCCCTGGTTCTGAACACACCAGTCCACCTCAGGAAAGACACAGTGGCTGTACAGGCAGGGACAGGACAGGTCGCTAGGCAAAGAACCTTCAATGAAGGAGCGTTAGATTCATGGTATGACCAGCTCTCCCCTCCTCTGGGCAGGCCCGACACTCTTCTTCCTCTTGGCTACCTGCTCTCCAACCTGGAGTGCACCTTCCAGGAGTGTCTGTCCTCCTGCCCACTCTTCTCAGGGCTCAAGAGACACCTCCTCCCCTGGCGAGGGCTGCAATGCTACCTCATTCTCTGTGAGCTCTCACTGAGTCCCCCTGAGTAGCGGTGGACCTCTCTTTTCCCATGAGTGCAGACCACATCTCTGTGGCCCTGAGGGAGAACAGGGAGGTGTAGAGTAGGGGATCCATTATCCCAGGGTCTTCCCCAGAGGACCATGACTACCTACAACTCCCTGCCTTACCCCTCCTACTGTTGAAGCCCCACACCTTACACTGCAGGCAGAAAACTGAATTGGGGAGAGCAGTCTTTCCTCAGCCTTCCCAAGTCAAATCACCTTGCAGGTCCCTACTCTAGAAACAGGAGCCCACCCTCTTGACCCCAAGCCCATTCCATGTTGAAGTTGGTTCAAGGGTCCACCATAGTCACTGAAGAGGACAACGTGCAGTTATGCCCCATGGAGTCAGGGATGCAGTCACATGTAGGATATGTACTCATGGCACCTGCGGTTTGAGGCTGACCCCCATGAAAAGGGACACAATGGCAGTCATTTGCACCCCATTTTTCACTGAATTATGAAACGTGACTGGAAATGTGTCTTCACACAGTGGGTGCTTTCTCCATGTTCATCAGTGAATGAGCCCAAACTGCTGATTCCCACATATCTCTGGGTGTGGGAGCTGCCATGTCCAAAGCCCCTGTCCAGCTATGTCCCAGCTAGGATGCTCTGTCCCACTATGGAAACTAACATGTCTTTATTAACCCAAAAGTGCTTTTCCAAGGCCCGAGTTTTGAGACGCCTCTGGCACAGATCTACGTTCTTCACAAAGCCAACATCACACCAGAAAGACCACCTGGCCTTGCTGAGTCCACCTGGGAATGAGCTCAGTGCACACCATTGAGCTGTGGTGCCCAGTGTGTGGGGACTGCTCCACGGACCTCTGTGGATCAGCTGGAGTCAGAATGGTTTCTCTGCCTGAGAGGGGAAGTTCACTCCCCTTGCAAGGCTGTGGCAGGCACCTCCAGGACTCGTCCCATTCGGGGCTGACATTCCACTATGAGTGTGGTCCTCTATCTCGCTAGGTATCACAAACCTTTGGGTCCCTGAGAGGTACATGGCAGCCCCAAGACCCAGGCATGAGGGGGCTACACACTTGGGCTTGGTGGTCTGGTGCTTACCTTGGGAACAAGAGATCCAGCACCTGCTGGGTGGGGATGAAATCCCAGGAGATTAACCCCATGTTGCTGCTGAAATGTAGGTTTCTCCCACAAATGACAGGCAGGAGCTCATTCCTAAGCTGGTCCTGCCTGTAAGGTTCAAGGCTCTGTACCCTGAAGGGCTCCTCCGTGTTCTCATCATTTTCACCCTGGGTTGGGACCAAGAATGGTGGGTTCAAAATGGAAATGGTGACAAACAGAAAAATGACTTGTGCCAATACACTAGAGTCAAAGCACAATGGGACAGTTCCCATCAGTACAAACACACACACACACACACACACACACACACACAGAGTCAGAATAGGAGTCCTGGGCCATTCATCAGGGATTAGACTAGAGGGCCTGCTGGGCTCACCTGCCCTGTGCTACTCACTGTTACTCTTGAGCTCCTCTGCGACAATCTCCAGAGGCTCTGGCGTCTAAGATGAAGCCTCACCCAGTGCATCCACAAAAGGGCTAGTTGGCCCCCCTGAGATTCCTGGGAGCCTGAGGCTCGGCATTGTTTGCAACCACAGGAGAACATCCTTCTCACTCCAGTTTCTCCAACCAAATGAGCTCGGATGGCTTGGTCAGTGAAGTGGGTGCCTGGATACCAGGGTTCCATGTTCTGTTTGATCCATTGTCAAGGCAATGATGTCATTTCCTGTGTCCATACCTGAGCCTCTTTTCACATAAGACCACTTTCAAAAGCCCTATGGGCTGCTGATTTCTCCTCCATGCCTACCCATCTCAGGTGCGCAGGTGTTCACCAACAACTACCCAAACATCCCCACCAGCATCTGCCCTGCTTGGTGCCACTAGAGTTCCAGCTTGGAGCCTTCAAAAATGCATTCACAACTAGTCCTTCCCTCTCAGCAGCTTTTGGACCCTGGTCCCATTAATGTGCAACTCATGCTGTGCCCAGTCTTTTCTGGAAAGTAGGGTAGCATCTAATCTCTAGGGTTTATTGTGTCTATTAGCCCATAACACCCTCTATTCTCTCTGAAACCAGAGATGGGACTCACAGGTGGCTAAAGCACAAATGTAGAGATGGGACAATCACAAGAAGGGCAGAGACAAAGAATGCACCCCAACTCAATCAGGCCTGTGTCCCACACAGGAATGTGGCCAATGTCCGTCCCATCGTGGCTGCAGTTCCCTCTCTACACCATGGCAAGTTGGAGGGGACTGAGATGCAGAGGCTGCTCCCCTCTGCCATACAACTTCCCAAGGCTTCTCCTAAGATTTCAAAAGGGCCAAGTGTGTCTAGTGTTGGGGTCTCACAGAGACTCCGAGTTACCACAGCATCCTGCTGCCCAGAACCGGTTCACCCCTCACCTCAAGGGGGCTCAGCCTCTGGATTCATGGGAATTGAAGTGGGTACAGGTGATGGGATATCACCTCCAAGACTGAGTTATGCCAAGTCCATGACCCCTGTCTGCATCCCTGTCTCCAGCACCACTCCCCTCTCTCTCTTTCCTCCTCAGAGCAAACAAATCCATTTAGCAAGTGTGTCCTGTGATAAAGACATGACGGTCACCCATCCTCTCATTACAAAAACACTGAGGCTCAGCCAACATGGATCCTACCAGGAACACAGGCATAAACTCAGAGTCCGATCCTCCCAACCGAGCCTCAGTGGAGCCTGGACTCCCAGCCTCCTGAGTCAAGGAAACAGAGGTGCCTAGCCAAGCCACCTTGGATGCAGCCGCACAAAAACTGAACTCATCAATGCCCCTTGCTCTCAGTTTTGAGTAAGAGGGGAGGTGGTGTTTCACAACCCTGGACATCAAGTGCAGTCTCCAGGCTTTGGGGTGTACCCTGACCTCTCTATCTGCCCAAGCCCTCCAACTCACACTGGCCTTTTACCCAACCTCCTCCTAGGGCCAAACTCAATCCTGCCTCTCAATTTCTGCTGCCTTCGCCAACACACTGCTCCCCAAAATGAGCAGGGCTGGCTCTCTGTTATCATGCTGGTGCCAGCAGCAATGCCACCCCACTGACATAATTCTGAGTCCCAACCTAGGCACTCCAGCTGTCTTTGCCACACCTGGCCTGTTTGGGCTCTGGCTCTTGCTCTTTTCTTTCATGTGCATGTGTTTTGAGGTTTTGAGTTTCTCCCACTGCAGAACTGCAGCTGTAGCAGGGTAGAGCTCATGAGGGTGACATTCTGAGACACATCCAATCCCATCAGGACTGTGAACTGGGGTGATGCTGGAACACAGTGATGAGTGAACACATGGGAGGTGGTTGGACCCACCTTGCCTCTGAGTGGCTTCCTTTCAGGACAGGAATGTAGGGATGGGAGCCCCTGGCGTGGGATGCTTTGCACAAGGCGTGACCATGGGCTCTCTTTCCTGGCAAAAATGGCTCCAATCAGCATGGAGAGCACTGTCATTCCTGGTGGCTAACAACAGCCCTGGACCCCAGAAAGGAACCCACACTCAAGATTAACGTCCGAGAGTGCGTGTCCTCGAAAAAATGAGGTCTCCTGATCCCAGGTGCAAAGGGGTAAGTCCTCTAACTCCAGGGGCCATGAAGGGACATCTGAGTTTCCCTTGTCCTTCTTTCCCTCTCTGAACCCATGGTGTCCTCACACTAACCACAGTTAGGACCCTGGCCTCATTCCCCAGTTGGGATCATTAGACTCCATAAAGGACAGTCTCTAAGATGCTCAGTAAACCACCACCCTCTGCACAACCCATAACCCTATTCACCCAAGAGGCAAGAGGATTTCTATTCAGGAAAACCAGGAAAGGGAGAGCCTTTCTCAAGGACACAAGGACATTAGTGAGTGAGGGAGTGATTAATGGATGGAGAACTATTTCCACCACCAACTTCCAGGAGCATATATGGCCCTTTGGGCACAGGTACGGACCCTTTTTTTCCAATCAAGTTTTTCAGAGAAGTGAGGCTGCCTTCTAGATGGCACCTCCACACTAAGGGGGTCTCCTACTTCTTCCACATGTATATATTGCAACGGGCCTCCCACTGTGCATCTGAGAACACTCTGTGGGCATCTGTAGCCTTTCAAGACCCCAGAAACCATGCGGGCACCCCAGCACCAGCAGAGCATTTGTGCACATCACAACAATCACCCCGGGTGAGAACTCTCCATTCCACTCTGTACTAGGCCCTGCCATCTGTACTGATCAGTCCAACCCCTCTCCTTCCTGTTTCTTGATTATACTACCATGGTTCCCACACATGGATGCCAGGGTGCTTGTGGACCCCCAACCATTTGGGTTCCAGGAACAAATGCCACAGTGGAATGTGTTTGGGAACTTCTGGATGACGGGAAGTCCCACCCTCCAGGTTTTCATCTTCAATGTAATGAGTGCAGAGGGAGCCAGGAGGGCTCTGTCAGGTAGAGAGGTGGGAGCTGATGGAGCCTCAACTAAGTGCCCAGGACTCTGGGTTCAGAGCTGGTGTTATGTGGAATTGTTGAGAGATGTGACGAAAACCCAGCTCACTATATGCAGAGACAGCAGATGCCCTCACGTGGTCAGGCTGCTGTGCTTCTCAGAGCCCCAAGATGTTCCACAGGTGTGGAGGTGGGGAACCCACGTGCCAGCCCAGGCTGCTCCTGAGCACCTCTACCTGGATTCGAAGCACGTGACTCTGCATCAGAGTCATCACATCAATGTATCCAGGCCCCCCACCCCAAAAGTTCTCTCAGAGACACTGAAGTTCAACTGGCTCTGGATTTGACCTTTTCTCTGGGATTCTGGGGGCCCATTAATTAGGAGGTCACAACAATTCTCAGCACACAGGCTGAGCCTACTGAGATCCCAGGAGTATCCAGGCATTGCCTCTATTTATAGTCCATCATGACCCACGACACTGTGGACACGTATTGCACTCACTAAAGAAACCACCAGGCCCAGGGCCTTCGTGCCACTGGCCTGCAGAGATCTGGAGGAGCAGGCAACCTATAGGCTGCGTGGAACCAAAGACCCTAGATCCTGAGATCTGAGCTGGACACACAGGTCATGTGCACACAGTCACCACTGTCACTGAGAGTGCAATTGAAACACCCGCAGAGTTAGCAGTGGACCTGGTATGCCCACGAGTGAGGGTGATCTGCATTTCTTGAAAATGATCGTGTCCAGAGAAAGGCAAATTTTGTAGGATTTCACTTATCTCAGATTCTCAATTATCAGGTTCATAAAAAGTAAATACCATGTTCTTTTCCTAGGCCTCAAGGGCACTAGAATTCAGCATTGATGGCAAGAGTATGTCCACGTGAGTTCTGGAGATGCATGGTGGTGACGCCTATACACCAACATGAACATGCTTAATGCCACTCAACTGTGTACTCCAAAATGGTTTAATTACAAAACGGATGTTTGGTGTCAATTACCAAAATGTAAACACTTGGGAGACTGCTGATTGACTTATCTTAGCATAGTTTGTGTTGTATTGGCACTGGGTAATTCATAGCACAGATTTTATTTCTCAAACTTGGGAGGCTGGAAGACCAAGACCGGGGGCCAACTTGTAAGAACGTTCTTGTTGTGTCCTCCTGGGCAAGCAGGTGAAAGAGGGACAAGGGCTGATTTGAGAAGCCCTTTCCCAGGGAAGGAGAATCCATGGCCTAAGCACGTCTTCAAGTTCCCACCCACTAACACTTTATAATGCAGAGACAGAATAGAATGACAGCCCATGCTCCCCAGAACATCCCAACTTTTGGCATGAGTCCATTTCTGCAACATTTCACAAGTCATGATTTTGGATAAGACAAGAGTTAAGCTGAACACATGGGGAGCGGGCTCCCTTCTCGTCTGCTGCTTGCAGTGTTGCAGGTGGCCTTACAAGCCATCACTGAGGTTCTGCACAACAGCTCCGACTGCCCCCCATCACATCCCCATGAGGCTGACTCACACACAAGTCCTGAACACTCCCAAGGCCAGAAACCAGAAATGTTACAAGAAATCCAAGGGAGATTTGTTCAAAGTCAGCCCAAAACACCAGTCCACACAGGCTCAAGTCTCTTACAAAAGTGCCCGAGTATTTGCATTTAAACCCTGCATATCTTCTTCCTGTAGCACTTCCATTATCTCCAGATGACTTCTGACACCTAATACAATGAAAGGGCAGTGTGATTCTCTGTAACACTGTAAGATCCAGGAAACAATGAGGAGAGAAGTATCTGTCCAGAGAGACACAACTCCTTTCCTAATAGTTTGGATTTCCAGCTGGTGGGGATCATGGATGCAGAAGAATGGGTGCAGGGCCAACTGCACTTTCTTGCTTTGCATTGAGGGGAGGAAACACTGCAGCCAGGATGAGGGCTTCTAGGAGCTGATATCCTTCAATTCAACATCTGGACACATCTGACCTTCAGGCTGGAAGACTTTCTAGCAGGGGATCCAAGGACTTGCCTACTGTGGAAGGAATCCAAAAGAATAACTTACTTTAAAGGACATCAAAGAGGTTCAGGAGGGAGGGAGCCAACCCAATTGTCTAGACCACTTTTAGAGGTCAGGGGGTGGGTTCCAATGCAAAACACCGCAGTCCCATAGAGAATTCTGCAGTGTGTTGGTGATTAAGGAGAATGTGTGAATCCAGGGGTCACTAGGTCCTCTCAGCCATAAGGAGGGAACCTGCCATAAAGGAACTAGGACAAGGGTGCGAGGAATGCTCACTGGGGGGAGATCTGAAGGAAGGAAAGTGTACTCATTAGAAAAGTGTCCCCTGAAAATTCTTAGCCAGCCAAAAGTCGTGCGAACTTGTGTGGAAAAAGAGTCTTTGCACAGTGATGAAGCTAAGAGCTCACATGATGGAACACGGCATCAACTGGGACCAAATCCAATTTCTGAGATTCTTGTAGGAAGAGGAGAGTCTGGACCCAGAGACCAGGGAGACTTGGGGATACAGCCTAAGTGAGGATGGAGTCAGGAGGGGATGCCCATATGGGAACCACAGATCGTGGGCAGCAGTAGGAGAGTGGGAAGGGCTGGGAGAGTTGGGGGGACAGTCCCCTTGAAACTTGGGAGGAGTTATGGAACTGGGACAGCCCAACACCTACTGTGATGAGCCTCTGGAGCTCAACGGAAGACACATCCTCTGTTGTCGGCCAACCAGTTGACAGAGTTTGGTTGCAGCAGCCTAGGACCCAGCTGAAGGTCTGAGTTGTTGGCCATGCAGGTTGGATCTGGACCACAGACACCCTCATCAGAGACTGTAGGGTCTCAGCCCTGAGGCAAGACAAGCACCAAGTCAGGCCAGGTGGGGAAACGGCGAGGCACACACTCTGGGGGCTGGTGCCTGTGTTACTGGGAGCACTTCTGATCCCAATTCCCTGATCTGCTGCCAACACAGGCTACAGAGGAGGGTACAGGGACACAGACCACGGATCTGCCCCACTCAGTGGGCCCAGGCCAACACCACACCCAGCAGCCTCGTGCCATACCCAGTGAGTCTCGAAGCGGCCCCCTCTTCCCATCCTGAGAGCTCTTCCCTTCCTCATGTGCCACTAGCTCCCTACTGTCTCTGGCAATATCTACTCTGTGAGATGACAACATCCATGGGTACTGCTCTCTCATCCCAGGACAGTGTGGTCCCACACACCCTGGTGAAATGGGCCGCCTGGAAGCTGGACCTGGAGGTTGTTGAGGCTGAATGGCAGGTATGGTCCTCTGGCACTTTATTATTTAAGTTAAAAACACAAAAACAAAAACAAAAAACGGGTCTTGGTGCTCAAAAATGTTTGATTTGCATATTCTCATCCCCTAACCCCAATATTTTCATTATTTCCTCACATATGAAATCTTACTAGGAGAAAGTTAATTTCGTATTATACAAAGTTGATTGAAATAACATTGGTATAAATAATCAATCACCATACTTTCAATTTTTGTTCCGCTTTCCTCTTAGAAACCACATGGATACAAGAGAACAGAGGACAGACTCATGGAAATGCTTGAAATGACAAGAAGCTCCCACTCAAGCTCAGCATTTAGTCCTGGACAGGGTAAGACCAGGCCACTTTGACATCTGTTCCAAAGAGTCTACCAGACAGAATCCTCTGACTGATCCCTGACTGAGCCATAGGAACTGGCTAGAAAAGCCTTGACATCCTCAATACATTCTTCACTTCAGAATACTTGACAACCATTGATATCCATCTCTCGTTACCTTGTTCCCCAGCCAACCATTCTTCAACAAATTCAAAGGAGCAACTCATGCAAGCACACAGAGAGAGGTGTTCACTACACACATCCGTGTGTGAAAAAGACAACTGGTATTTCTTGTTTGGGCTATTTCAAATGAAATCCCTTCTGCATGACCTCCACAAACAAAAGGAAAATATTTGTGAAATTCCCACATAGAAGAGAAGATACACTTGCCAAGGAGGCAGTGCCAAGAATTTTGACACTGCAAATGTAGAGTGTGTGTTTAGGAAGCAGTCACAGTTTCCATGAGAGAGTCCCATGAAATCAATTGGGAAGATCCATGCTCTAGCCCTACCATGCACGTGATGTGACTTGAAAGAGTCATTTAGTCTTAGTAACCATCATCACTAACCAATAAGTCAATGAATAAAGGTCCTCAGGTGTCAAGCGACAAAATGTGGGATGAGCATGGATGAGGATGGGTGGGAGAATCCTCCCCCTCTAACACAATTAGGGAAGGATGTGCTGCCCTCAAGTGGCTGGGGGACCTGGGATCCTGCCACAGAGGGGGATTCCAAACCTCACATCCCCTGACCCAGGCCAGAAGACCAGGTAGAGTCCAAGGACCCTGGGGTGGCCCAATGGCAATAAAGGTCAAAAGGAACTAGGGATCTGCCTGGACCCTCAATCCCCTACTCTGAGCAGGGCTGCATGACGAGGCCAGAGGCCATCCACAGCAATCTGCCTTTATAGGAAAACAGGGACTGCAGGCTGCCTCTGGCTCACTGAATCAGGGTGGTATTTTCATAAAGCAAGACCACTTCCTCACATTTGACCAGCAGCTCATGCGCTGACAGCACAATGGCTGGCTTGACTCAGGCCCTGAGAAATAAAATAGAAAATTCATAGCAAACACATCTTTAGCTCTTCCACATCATCAGGGGGTGCGATTCATTTCCGTCAACAAAGGGGTCTGAAATGGTGTCTAAACATGCTGGGGACTCACCTCTGTGTGAAACTCTTCAGGAAAAAGGGGATCAAATCTCATGAAGCAACTCTTCTCCCTTCTAGCCCATGGGCAATGCAAGGAACCTGCATGATACCAGAGGCTCACTTCTCTCTCCTGATGTCTTCTGGAAATGAATCATTAATGCTTCCTTCAAGGTGAAGCAGAAGCCTGCATTCCCAGCTGCACAGAAGTGTCTGAGGGCACTGTCTCCCTTAAAACCGAAGAAGAAAAACAGGTCATTAAAGAGGCATATGGATTAGAGTACATGTTCAATGATCCATCCTCCCTGGAGCCTTCCACACGCCCATCTTCCACATTCACAGAGCAATGCTTGGCCATTCTCAAAGACCAGGAGACCATGATGCTCATCACCAGGAAGTCATTAAAGGACTCGAACAGAGCAGCATGGGTTGCAGAAGGTGGCACACCAAGGATCTTCAGCTCTGCTGCTACAACACAAGACCTTAACTTCAGTATTGACTTTCTGCCACCTACCAAGTACGATATTAGTGTCAAGCACAACATGCAGACATGCAAGTAGCAGGTGACACCCCACATCCATTTACAGAAGTGGGCAACATCTGCATTGGAACAAGAAAGTATCTTATCCTTACTGATAAAAATCATAAGAAACAAAGAATAAAATGGATGCAAGATTTCTCATTTCACTATTACGTAGCTGTTGGAATTCCCTATTAAAAAATACCTCCTCCAAAATAAAAAGTATCTCAGACATGTGTCAACTATTCAATGGATGACATTTTAAAACTATGGCCTTTACTTAATATTTATGTATGCTATAGCCCTGCCTAATGCTCTTTGAGAAAGGAGCACATAGAATTGGATCTTTGAAAACCTCACATTTGCTGATAAATATTACTGCTTATGTCAGGCATGGTGAAGTGAAAAGTGGGACTTTGGATGCTCAAAGAACACAATGTTGTGGGATTGGTGTCCCTGATTCATAGACAGTATGTGGTTTCTATGAAAGCCAGTGAGGGAGCAGGAGTAAGGAAGCTCATTGAACAGATGACCTCAGGGGATACTGGCAAGTAGGCCAAATTGAAGAACATGTTCCAGCTAACAATGGTATTTGGGCTCCTGAGCCCAGACTGGTTGTTAAAAAAGGTGCAGACAGGCAGTGTTCATGTACAAAATGTCTACCATTTAAAGGTGGGTAATTTAAATGGCATCTAGTTACACATCTGAAAAAATGGTCTGCCAACTTATGAATTTCATTTTAACAACAACAAGAAAAAAAAAAAACCAGACAATTGTGGGAGGCCATCCTCGCACGTGATTTGACTTACTTCCCTGGCTGGGTGAGAGGCGCTCAAACATAGTTGTGTCAGAGCCATTCCCCACCCTTTCCCAGGTCCGAGGGCTTGTCCATGCAGAGGCGTGCCTGGCCACTGACCTGAAGACCCAATCGTTGCCCTTGACCTTGGGATGCTGCCCCCCCTTAACGTTCACTGGATGGGATTTTCCCTTGAATGTTTTATTCCCCAATAAAAGCTTACTCCCTGCATGCTCTCCCTCTCTCCCTAGTCTCTTGTGTAAACCTCGCCACCACATTAGGTGGCTAGAAGTGGGAGCTAGAAGAAGCCGTCTCAGAGCTGTGTGAAAGGTAATGAGAGTCTTGTGTCTTTAATTTAAAACTCACTAGCAATTTCTTATGAACTGAACCTTCTTTAATGAAGCTCGAGCTGGTCGCAAGGCAGAAACAATGAGACATATAAAGATAAAACCTTGTCTTCACCAGGACGCCTAGAAATAGGTTTTATTTGGCTCATGCAAATAGCTTTCAATAGAAATTCTGATTTCTGAATGAACCCATTTAATTTTATAATGCACAGATCACAAGGCTTTCTTTACAGAATATTCTCTTCTTCCTCTTAAAGCCTCACATAGAAAATGTCTCACAGGACATCTGAGGGGAATGACCCAAAGGATGAGAGAATGGCTGGAACCGTTCTCAAATGTGCCCATATAGCCTAAAGTGTAAAGGCATCTAATTGTTATCTAAAACAATTATGAACCTATTTGATCCATTATTAATAAATATCACCACTTTATCACTTGAAGCAAATCACAGAAAATTGGAAACAGATGATCATTGGCTTTGATACCTTTACTTCCATTTCATTACCCAGAGATGATCAACTCTATACTTCAAATGATGCAAATTTATTACAGAATGCCTAAGATCCTGAGGATTTATTTTGGCTCAGCCCATGGTATTGCTTCATTATTTTATTATTTTGTAAGTAATAAAATGTAACTTCATGTTGGATAATATATTCAAGTCATGAAAATATCATCCAACATCATTCTTCCCATTAGCCCAATTTCTCTGCATGCTCACTTACTCTTTAGGAATTTTACTAATTATTTGAAGGTTCTAGAGGACCTGTTAGACTCGTAATGGACAAACAATCCAACATACTCCAGGGTATGTAAGGGTGCCATAAGAAAATAAGGTCAGCCTACAGCAACGGGCAGCTGCCTGCCCCAGGGTGGGAGGAGCCCTGGCCATGGCACCAGGGCTGCTGGGCAGCAGAAGCCTCCACAGCCCTGCAGGGAGCCTGGAGCACAGCTCTGCAGAACCATGCCTAGCCCTGGACAGATGCACATGAGTTCCCATCACAGGCTAGAGTGACAGTCCCAGGTGCATGCCTGTCATGCCAGCCACCAGGGAGGCTGAGGAAGAGGAACCTTCGAGGTCAGCCTTGGCAACTTGACCCCGTGGCAGAGGGGAAAAAGTTTACAGGGGTCTCTGAGGGTGTAGCTCAGGTAGGTCACTTGCCTAACAGGCTCAAGGACCTGAGTTCAATCCCCAGAACCACACATACACCAAAAAGTGACCTTGGAACATGGTTTAAAATGATGGGTCAGGTACACAGAAGGAACAGGAGAGGGTTTTTAAAGCGAGGACTTAAAACAAAATCCACAGGTGCGACAGGAAAACAAAAGGACACAGAGCCAGTGAGACCTGAAATACCTGGGCGGGTCTGTCTTTTAACCTGCCTCCTGCCCCCAGGTCACACTGGGCTCCTCCATTGGCCCTCCCCTCTCCAGGCGGCCTGCGGATGGATCAGGCCACCTCTTCTCCTCTGAGGTCCAAGGCGCAGGCCACACTGCTGAGGCCACCGCATCCTGAACAGGACCCTGCAAATCAAAACCCACCAGCTGTGACCAGCAGCTCCTCTGAGGAAAGCCCTTAGGTGAGAACCAGGACAGCGGGGTCGGGCGGTGGGCGCTGTGGGGACCGCCCTGGGCTCCAGGGGACAGGCAACCCGGGGCCGAGGTTCCAGGGCGGCGTCAGAGTCCTCCTGGGGTCCCAACCTCCTGTGGGCGTCTAGACCTGGGCTGCTCCAGGCCAGCTCACCTTCTCCGCTCCTGGATCCCAGGAGCTGGACCCACCACACCTGGAGCTGCAGCCCCGCCTCCAGGGCACTACTTCCGGGCTCCTCCCACACTGAGCTGTGGGGGACCAGGCTCCATGTTCCCGCCCTGGCATAGGCCCCGCCCCCGTCTCCCTGGGGAAGGTGGGGCCCTTGGAGCCCTGCCAGAGGAGCTGTCACCTCAGGTGGTGAGCTAAGGCAGGACAGCAACTAACTAGAGTCCTAACCTGTCCCCAGCTTCCTAGGAGTTAGGCCTGTGGCTGCAAAAAACGAGATCCAACTATATGCTTTCCTATAAGAGACTCACTTTTACACTCAGAAGTTATAAAAGAAATCTTAATTTTATAAATTAATCCTCTATCTTAATTAACTCCAGAGTTTTAGAACAATTATCCTAGGGGCCACATTCAGGCTTCCAGCTGGCTGGAAGGAAACGGTGATCGTGACCCTGGGCTGGCCTGAGCGAGGGGATCCCCGTTCCTGAGCTTCCTGGGAACTGGAGCAGCACCTTGCCCACTGTCCAGAAGCATCAAGGCATGGTGCAGGCCAGTTTCCCCCACTTCCAGGCGGGAGCAGCCTCAGCCCTCTTTGAAGCCACTCAGGTTCCCATGTCTACTCCTGACCTAGGAGCCGAAGACTGGCAGCCTCAGTGCCCCATGTGCACCCAGCAGTCATGCTGCGACTCCAGAGGCTGTTCTGCCCCAGGCCCCCATGGCCTGTGTTCCAGCTGCTGCTGAGTAACAGTGGTCGCTGTGCTGCGCAGGGGAAGGCTGAGCCCTCCTTCCTTCCTTCCTTCTCACCCCCTCCTTTGCTGTTTGCTGCCCACCTCCCTGTTCATCTGTCTGGCAGGCTGGGCACTCCCACAGTGGGCACGCCTTTCCTTCTGGCACCTTCCCACTCCATGAGGCAATGCTGCTTACCTGTTTTTTTTTTTTTTTTTTTTTTTAAATTCCTTTAGAGAAACCTCCTGACTTTTCCAAACCTAAGATGGCCAGAAAGTTCTGTGTCACCAAAGGTTAGCTGAGTTGAAGTAGTAAGAACATATCCTCTTGACCTCACACGGGGACCAGCAGTCTCTGGTGGCAGAGGTGCTGTGATTGGGGTGAATGGGCCTCAGGTAGGCCATATCCTATTTATTTTTAGCAATAATATAACAGCATTAAAAGAGAGGAAAAGAATGCATCAAGGAGAGTAACTAAGAACAGAGTAGGGACAAAGAGCATGAGAAGAAGATTAACATTAAACAGGGATGAGAGGTGGGAGGGAAAGGGAGAGAGAAGGGAAATTGCATGGAAATGGAAGGAGACCCTCAGGGTTATACAAAATTACATACAAGAGGAAGTGAGGGGAAAGGGAAAAATAATACAAGGGAGAGAAATGAATTACAGTAGAGGGGGTAGAGAGAGAAGAGGGGAGGGGAGGGGAGGGGAGGGGGGATAGTAGAGGATAGGAAAGGCAGCAGAATACAACAGACACGAGTATGGCAATATGTAAATCAATGGAAGTGTAACTGATGTGATTCTGCAATCTGTATACGGGGTAAAAATGGGAGTTCATAACCCACTTGAATCAAAGTGTGAAATATGATATATCAAGAACTATGTAATGTTTTGAACAACCAACAATAAAAATAAAAAAAAGAAAAAAGAATGCATCAAAAAGGCAAAGGGAAGTCCATTTCTAGCACCGCCACACACACGTGCACGTAGCTTCCTTCTACAGGCCAGCGCTTCTTGGTGCTCAGAACTCAGAGTTAAAATTCGGAGCTTCCCCTCCCCTAAGGGGCTGAGAACCTGATCACTGCAAATTGAACCCTTTGTACAAGAGCTCCAGAACGAGAGAGGTAATTCCTATTTAACCCTGAGAGAAGGCTAAACAATATAGAGCACTAAGTTAGATCTGAAACAGCTCCAGAGTCAGAAAGCCAAGCCTTGGGGAGCCTGAGACACCTGTGTGCTCCCTGCCACGATGACAGCGCCCCCTAGCCTGTCCCAGCCCAGCCAGCTCGCTGAACAGTCTGCTGGGCCCCTGTGCAGGACCCTGGAGCTCTCTCCAGGGAGCAGGGGTCTGCCCAGCTTCATCCGCATTTTCAAGGTCTCTTGACACCCACAGGCTACACTCATGTAAGGCTGTGGGCTGGGGCAGCTAGGGCCCTAGGGGACAAAGGGCTCTGAGACAAATAGGGCTTCCTGCTCTTGGCGCTGCTGCTCCACTGTTCTGTGCTCGCTGGCGTCCTGGAAAGACCCCTCTTGTCTCCTGGGAGCAGAGACATGGCTGAGCCAAGGTGGAGCTGGTAGGCAGGGCAGGTGGGGCTGGAGGTGGATGCTCCTTGGAAAGAGAGGAGAGGGCTGCAGGTGCCACACTCGCTCCCTTCTCTCTGTAGGTAGCAGGATGGGTGGCGAGGATGCCCAGTTGGGTCAGTCCTGCCTTTGCCCCTCCAGGTGCTCAGGCAGGGCAGCAACATCCTAAAGTTCACATCTGGCCCCTGACCTTGACCTATGTACACCGCAGCCCATGGTCCACGCTTTGGAAAGGCCTAGGGCCTCTGGTTTCACTGCCATGGCCTGCTGTCGGTGAGCCAGCCTGTCCCTGGGTCACAACAGCAGGGTGCCCAAACCCACCCTTAGCATCACCAGGGACGCACACGGCAGGATCTCGCCATGTGCAGAGGCAATGCCAGGACAGCCCAAGTCTGGGTAAGGGGCAGGGGCGGCAGCAGCAGGGCGCCTGAGAGGCATGCTCTGATACCAAAGGTCTGGGTGCCCGTGTGCACTACACTCAAGCGAGAGCCTCAGTCCCTGAGGTTGGGGACAAGGACCCAGGGCCCTTCTTAGTAAGCCAACACACAGAAGAGTGCTCCTAGTTTCATCCACCCCCTGCACCACAGTCAAACCTGACCTTGAGATGGTGAAGGGACTTAAAAGCTAGTATCTGGAGCCACAGAAACTGCCGGAAGCGCTGTGCTGACAGGGCAGCGGGGGTGCCCTGGGCTCCCGGAGGAGCGGCTGGCAGCAGCAGCAAGAGGGAGAACTAGGCCCCATGGGTCCGGCTGGCCCCTGACAAAGACCGCTACTGTGCTGCTTCTCCTCACACTGGGAAAAAAACACAATTTTCTGAGAAAAGATTTGCCAAAAAAAGGGCCACGAATATCCAGGAAAAGAAAAAAGAGGCGGGGCAGGTAAGGAGAGATTAATCCCCAGGAGCACATTATTAACAGTTACTGAAAGACTCAACACCCGTGTGTGATGACAAGCACCTGTCAGCTCTGGAGAAGGAACAGGGGATATTTAAAGCAAGGCCCTGACCCAGGGGCGGAAGCCACCACTCAGTCTGCTTCCCCTGCTGCTCCCCAACCTGCATCAGGCTCACCGTCTCCTGTCCCCTGTGTGACCTGGAGGAAGGCCCTCTCATCCCTCCAATCGGTTAACATCTGTTTTAAATTCCTCAGTCCTCTTCATTTGAACAAATTTCAGGAAATGGCAGCATGTATCTACCTGGTGTGCACTGACATTTATTTGGATATAAAATAATTAGGATATAGATAATTATAGCCAACACCACTGTGTTTCTGTATAGCCAGGGACTATAAATATGGACTAAGTGTTTTATATACTTGCTTTCAATTAAACCTCATTACAGCTGGAGGGAATTGACATTGCTATTATCCCCATTTTAAAGAGGCAGCTACTGAAACCCCGAGAGAAGGTTACATGACTACAGGGGATCCAGTGAGAACTGGAAGCTCTGGGATCTCCCCAGGAAAAGGCAAATGAAACCATGGTGAGAAACTGCTGTTCACTTTTTAAACTGGTCTAAACAGAAAAATCATACCACATGCTGCCAAGAACACGGAATCACTGAAACCCGTGCACAGAGAGGGGGAGAGGGTCAATGGCACAGGCGTTCAGGGAAGCAGCCAGACCAACACCAGATGTAACAACAAACCCTCTGCTAGGCAGTCCTACTTGAGATGTAGGTAGCCTCACATCCACACACGCAGAAACGTGTATGCAAATATTTAGAGCAGGTTTATTTATAGTTACCCAAACCTAGAAAAACCCAAATGACCACCAACTAGAGGATGATAAACACATGGTGGCATGTCCATCAAATGCAGCAGTAACCATTTAGAATGAACAGGAACAAATCACTAACAAAGGCAACAGCGTGGACGAGCCTCAGATGTATGATGGTCCAAGACGCCAGACTCAGAGGCTGCAGGCCGCAGGCCACATGAGTCCACCTACGGCATCTGGGAAAGGCCAAAGTGCTGGGGAAAAAAACTGAAGAGTGCTTCCCCAAGTCCAGAGCTGGGAGCTGACAACAGAGGGACACAAAAGAACCTTTGAGAGCAAAGGGAATATTCTTTGGATTGTGGTGATTGTCACGTGATCGGTACATTTGTCAAAACTCCAGGAACTGCAACCCCCAAATCATAAATTTTACTGCATGCAAGTAAAACCTAAATAAACCTAAGATTAAAAAAAAAAAAAAGTTCATACTGTAGTAACTTGGCCACATCAGTGTTTATAGCAGCTCAATTCACAGTAGCCAAGCTACGGAACCAACCTAGGTGCCCTTCAACAGATGAATGGATGAGGAAAATGCGGTATCTATACACACAAGAGAGCATTACTTAGCCTAAAGAAGAAGGAAACTATAGCATTTGCCAATAAATGGATGGAACTGGAGATTTTCATGCTAAGTGAAATATGCTAGTCAGTCCCCAAAAACCAAAGGCCAAATGTTCTCTCTGATATGCAGATGCTAAAGCACAATAAGGGGAGGGGAGGGAAGAAGAAAAGTTCATTGGATTAGACAAAGAGTGTGAGGGGGAGGGAGAGGGGCTGGAAATAGGAAAGACAGCAGAATGAGTGGGACGTCACTTTCCTGTGTTCACATATGAACCCACGACCAGTGGAACTCCACACTATGTACAACCACAAGAATGGGAAGTCGCACACCATGTATGTAGGATATGTCAAAATACATTCTCCTGTCCTATAAAACCAAAAAGAACAAGTAAAAAAAGATTTCCCTGAAGATAGGCCCAGGCATTGGTAAGTCTCATTTGTTCAAAAGTAGCTGAAGGATTTATTACCAAGTCTGTCACTTGAGCTTAGTGTTAAAGAAGAGTAAATGATGCTAAGCTTTATTATTTTTCTATTTCTCTTCTGCTCTTTGGCAAAAATAATTAATTAGGTAAAAAGTAAATGACAAGAGACAGCCAAGCAGGGGGGACCCAAGGCAGATGCGACCTGGGGCCGAGTGCCCCGCGGTCACTGCCCGGGAAGCGGGACGCACCTGAGCATGCTCCATGACCTTTGGGTGAGAGACCTCAGTTTCACCAGGAGTTGAGGCTGCCTCCGCATGGTCATCATCTGCTGGAAAACACTGCCTTGCGCTGTCAAACAGAAACAGACCCACAGCTGTCAGCGCTCGGAACGGGTAAGACTATTTGTTAAGACTATTAAGTGACAGGTCAGCACAACTGGTGGTTATAGCAGGCAGGAGGCGCCCACATCCCTCCGGCTGTCAGAAGAGACCTGGTGGTGACAGACACCTGCGGCCTCCCTACAGCACCCCTGGCCACTAGGGCAGATGGCCGCAGCAGCACGCAGGGAAAGGGGGAAGGGCACATGCGGCCCCAGGAAGAAGCACCTACACCCCAAACCCCAACTCCTTCCTGTTCCAAGGAGGAGAGAGCCTGCCACTGGGGCAGCAGCCAGGGTTGGTGTCCTGGACCACACAAGGACGGGAGGGCTGAGGCGTGCGAGGGGGCTCCAGCCATCAGCCCACAGCTTCCCGGGGGAGGGCCCATCTGTGCTGCCCTCCACTCCCTTCCCTGGTGTCCCCTGGCCAACAGACATACTGACGGGTGCTCCATCTTCCTGGAGGGTGAGGTGGCATGCATGTCACGATTTCAATGCCTACACGCCCTGACCCTGAAATGGGCCATCTCTGAGGAAGCCGGCTTCACTCACTCTGTACCTGCCACAGCATCAGCTCAGCGTTCAGCGACAGAACTAACGCAGGGCCCCATTTCTCACGATTTTCAACATTATAGTCTTACATGTGCTACCAAAATAACAATCACTGAGATAAAAATGACTAAGATCACATCACCAAATGGCACATCTTAAAACATGGGAATCCAAGTAGAAACTGTCATGCTTACTGGAATATGGCTGCCTTCTCTGAAGCCTCTGCCATTTGTTTCATCTTTAAGGAAAAGGAGGTGCCACGGTTTGGATCTGAGGTGTTCCCCAAAGGCCCACAAATTAAAGGCCTGGTCACCAGCCTGTGGCACTGAGGGAGAAGGTGTGGGACCTTTAAGAGATGGGGCCTTATGGGAGGAGGCTAGGACACTGGTCAGTTGAAGATACTGGACCCCAACCCTTCCTCTGAGTCCTGGCAACCATGAGATGAACAGGCCTCCTCTGCCATGTGCTCCCACCTTGATGTCACAGGCTCAAAGAAACGGCCAAGCAATCATGGACGGAAACCCGTGAAGCAAAATAAACCTCTTTCTTCTGAAGTTGATTATCTCAGGTACGTTGTCACAGTGACGGAAAGCTGACAGAAGGCAGCGCACCACTGCAGTACCTCTTCTGGACACTGAAGGGTCCACTTCAACACCTTTTTCATAAGGAGTGCCACCATTCAAGAAGAGCTCGTAAGTCCTGTGAAGGAATAACATACTATGATGGCTGCGCATGGCGGGCATTCCGGAGACACCCGAACCAGAAGTGAAACATTTTTAGCACAAATGTATTCATTCTAATTATGTCTCATTGATGGATGAGAATGACAGTGTTGACCCTTCCATGGGGTGTCATCTCAGCAAAGAGACTCTGCCCCAAGCATCAACACAGAAAATGTACTTATATGAAAATGAGAAAGATTTTTGTTATTAAGATGGGCCTGAGGCTGTAGCTCAGTGGTAGAGCACCTGCCTTGCACACGTGAGGCACTGGGTTCGGTCCTCAGCACCAATAAAAATAAACAAATAAAAATAAAGATGTTTTGACTTGAATGACTTGTTAATAGCAAGTAATTACTGTTTTTAAATGTGTTGAATCAATATTTAAAATTAAGCCATTATATGATTTTTATATGATTTTTAAAATAAAACAGTAACATAGATCGTTGTAAAATGTTGGAATGGGGGCTGGGGTTGTGGCTTGGAGGTAGAACACTTGCCTAGCATGCGTGAGGCACTGGGTTCGATCCTCAGCACCACATAAAATAAAAAATAAAAATATTGTGTCTACCGATAACTAGAAAATAAATATTTAAGAAAAATGTTGGAATGGCATAGACAGGACACGTAAAAAGTGAAAAATTCCTCTGTCCTTCCCCCTACTTCAGTAAGTCTCCTGCCCTGTCTGTCACCCACCCTGTGACTCCCTGTGCCTCACAATACACATCAGAATGCTTCCCTATCGACTGAGCTCCACCTTCTAGGAAATAACTGGGACCTCACTTTGCCAAGGTGGAATTTTGGATGTTTCCTTATTTTTTTCTTCTAAGTATAAGTGAAAACCCTGAACATATTTTTTAAAGAATCATAAGAAACTTGAGTTTCTGTATTCACTCCTGATAATGGGGCGCCCCTCCTGCTCCGGCTAGGATGAAATTAGAAACTAGGGTTCAGTGGTAAGGAGGCTGTGCAGGGCATGTTATCCAAGTTAATCCTCACCAGGAGCTTGTGGGGTAGAAATTATTTCCCCAGATTAAAGGTGGGGGGAATTTGGACACTATGGCGCATACCTCCTGTTATACAGGCAGTGTGGGACCCAGCACCCTGAGTTTCCGTAATGACAAATTTAGAATCTTGATCACCATCCTCCCTACTGCTTGTCCATCTGTAGCCCTCTGTGAATGTCCTGTTTATATCCTAGACTTAGATCTTTATTTTCCCCATTTAAAAATTCAGATGAGCTGGGTGAGGAGGCACATGCCTATGATCCCAGTGACTTGGGAGGCTGAGGCAGATGGATCACAAGTCAAAGACAGCCTCAGTAACTTAGTGAGGTCCTAACTAACTCAGCGAGACTCTGTCTCAAAATAAAAAATAAAAAGGACTGGAGATGTGGCTCAGTGGTTAAGCACCCCTGGGTTCAATCACTGGAACCAATAAATAAATAAATACAAATTCAGATGATCTTTTACTTATTAGTTTTCAAGTGCTCTTTTTACGTTAGGGCTAACAACATTCCAACTTTGTGGTATGCATGAGGATATTTGCTTCTAGCTTGCACTGTGCTTTTAAAGTTTAAATTTGCTTACAGGAGGGCTGGGGCTGAGGTAGAGCACTTGCCTAGCAAGTGCGGGGCCCTGGGTTCAGTCCTCAATAACACATAAAAAAAATAAATAAAGGTATTGTGTCCAACTACAACTAAAAAATAAATATTAAAAAAACTGCTATAATTTCAATGTCCTACACAGATTCACAGAGGACCTGGGGACCCTGGACTTAGCTTTTGCACTGTTTTCAGCATGGTGGAATGTGCCAGTACTTCAGGGAACAGTCCCAGCAGGCAGACAGTGCAAGCATATTCTAGAACATGTCCTATGTGTCCTTCTCCCTCTCTGGGGGAGGGTGTGTGTGTTGCTTTCATACACTACTTTATACAACAATAAAATCAACATTAAAAGCCCTCGCCCCAAAAGCTGTTGACATGCCAACAGAACAAACCTGAGTTCCTTGATCCTAAAAAAAGAACTTCTACAAAATCACACAACTGCTAGGAATTCGCAGAGCACTTACTTTGCTGGTATTGGAACGCCACTGGCATCGAAGAGCCTGAGAAACACCCAGCCGCAACTCAACTCTCCTCTCTCACCCGTTGACTAGGAAATAAAACAAGTCTGAGAAACAACATCTGAACGAGTCAAAATTATAAGCACATGCAAGCCCCTGAAAGGAACAAGGCCAGTATCCCCGCTTAGGGCTAAGCAGTTCTGCCCCAGAAAATCAAATGAAACGTGGTGGGTCCCACGGTACAGCAGAGGTGGCACTTTAAGTGATGCTCACCTTTTGTCAAAATTTCCCTTGAAAATCCCTGAAACTGTTGATGTGCCAACAGGTGCCTCAGGAGCTGAGCACTTCCTGTGGCATCACCCAGAGGCACATGGGTGCTCCTGAATCAGCAAGCTCTGTCTCCCTGCAGTGGACTGTGGGGATTCAGCATGCAAAGGCCTTGACACCTGGAAGTCTGCCCCACTGTCCACTGCCAGAGGCCACTGGGCCTGGCTCCGGGCTGCTCCTCTCCTCGCTCTGACTCATCTGCGACTCCCCTGGGTTTACTTGTCCTAAAGAAACCCGGGATGATGCAGTACACAGGGTACCTGTGGTGGCTCTGGGCTACGAGGGGCCGGGTTCCTATACTGCATTCAGATGCTGCTAGGGGGTGGGAGATGGAGGGCTGCTAGCATGGCCACGCCTCGGCTCCAGCAGTTCACATGACACCATGCTTCTGGTGTTCCCTGCACAGAACCGCCACTTGGCCAGGTCTCTCAATAAGAATTGCTGACTGCAGGGCCAGGTGCACTGGGTCCTGGGGTTGAAGTGCCACGGTGCTTCTGATCACTTTCTGAAAACCCCTTCTGTTCTGAATTTCCATTCTTTAGGAGCTCTGGCGTTCACTGGTGCTACACATGTAAGCAGGTCCTGTTCATCTTAAATGCCACTGAGAAAGCAGCACTGCATAAGAATCATGAGCACTGCCAGCTCGTTCCACCAGAGATGAAAATCCCACCTAGGGAAACCCTCCAGGACTTCACTCACAGACACACACACTCCAGCACTCCTTTTTTTTTGGGGGGGGGAACTGATCCCAGGGGTGCTTCACCACTGAGCCACATCCCCATCCCTTTGAATTTTTTATTTAGAGACAGGGTCTCACTAAGTTGCTTAGGTCCTCTCAAAGTTGCTGAGGCTGGCTTTGAACTTGCCATCTTCCTGCTCAGCCTCCTGAGTCGCTGAAATCACAGGCCTGAACCATGGCACCCAGCCTGCCAATTCCCTTTTAACTGGTATATTATAAAGTGACATTTATCTTGCGTCTGACATACATTGCGAAGAAATTCCAAGTTCAAATAATATTCCCAGGTCTGGAGATGAAGAATTGGACCTGATAAAACAGTCGCCATGGAGCAAGCATGGCAAGAAGCCAGTGACCTGGAACGATAAAGAAACATGGGTTACTGACCACAGTGCACAGTGGGAAGGGGCGTTCTGCCCCGTCCAAGGCACAAGGCTTGTGCCTCTGCATTACCACAAAGGTCTCTTAAGGAAAGTTAAGAGCAGACGGACTGACCCATCCACACCACTGACTTGGTAAACACACTCAGCTCCCTTGTTGAGGGAAACACCTTTCTCTTCACTTACTTTTCTCCGAGCAGGGCTAACATACAACCTGTGCAGCAAACCACCCCAAGGTGCTCAAGGCCCACTTGGCATATGCTGTAAGGTTTTTATGCCAATCGCTGTTCATTTTAAACAGAATTGAGTGGCTGGGCACACATGTCTGCTGGGCTTTCCTGATGCCTGCCTGGAACAGGCCCCCTCCCCTTGGGCTCCTCCCACCCCTCTCCCTACACAGCATCCATCCCCCCCTTCTTGCCTATAAAACCCTACCCCGTCTTTGAGGTCTAGTTTTCTTTTACAAAACCTCCTGAGGCTCAAGGGCTAGAATTAACTTCCCTCTCCTCTGTGTTTCCCAAAGCGCTTGGAGACCCATATCCTCACAGCCTGCCTGATCAGAGTAATCCATAGCGCCCGCCCCACAGGGCCACTCTAAGGATTGAATAAACCAGGGACCCAAGGGCCTGTGCGTGGCTAGAGCATCCTAAGTAGAGAGCATTCTTATTATTTGCACCTGTGTTTCTTCCCCACTGACATACAAGTAAACCCTCATGCACTAGGAAGAAGTGGGCACGTAACGGATACCTCAGTTCATTCAGGAAGGTGACAAGCACTTTGTTATTCCTCCCAAAGCTCACCTTTATATCCTGAGAAAGCATGACACACAGCTGTGCATCACAGAACTGTGAAATGACAGACCCAAAGATATGTGGTGTGTCTCCCTGGAGGCAGGGAGGTCAGGAGGTCAGGAGGCCACGCTCACTTTCAGGCATTGTGCTGTAGTCAAGCAAGGATGCCTGCGGCACCCAGCAAGCTGCGGGCCTCACTCACAGCCAGTGCCCTCTCAAGGAACCCCCATTTGTGTTAAGATCTTTATTAGGAGAAGGGTAATTAGGGTGCAGTAACAAAGGGAGTTAGTTGAGGGAGGGAAGTAAACACTCAAGTAATGAAACCTGGGGGTGGAAGTAGGTGAACTACAGACAATTTGTATTATTAAAAGAACAGAGAGACATCTTGGATTCACTAGCATCCATCCCTGCGAGACTGACTCAGTGGTAGAAACCTTAACCTCATCCCAGTTCTGACAGTCCGGAGTGTACTGGTTCCCTAGGCGGCACCTTTCATTTCATCAGAGGAAAACACAACTGTCATTAGTGCAGTTGTAAGACTCCATTTCTGAAAAACACTTCACTTCCTAAATTTTATCTTCTTGTCTGCATTTTTCATCAAATGGGCATTTCCTAAAATTGAAATCCAATGAATAGGATGATTCATTGGAATTATAACCTTGGTGAGTCAGAAACACAAATAACTTTAATCAAAGTCCTCCTAGAACAGTAAAGAATCTAAGGGTTCACATGTGGCTCCATGTGCTCTGTGCTGAATGTGATGCTTCCACAGCCTCATCTTAGGTCTTAACCGCTGGTCAACTAGGAGGAAAGCAGGGTGTTTCCTGTTCTGCTACTCAGCACATTTCTTACCTGGGGAGAAAGGTCCAGGTTTTGGGCTTTTTGGGTTGCCACGTGGCCCTCACAGTGTGAATGTTGCTCAGGACCTGAAAGATTTTCCGATTTCAGATCAGGCTGTAGGAAGTTCTTTGAAACATCACCCTCTTAGTCCCAGATAATTACCAGTGGCTATATTGGTCAGGGCAGAGGGAGAGGAGGGGCTTCCATTTTTTATTTCATGCAGTTCTGTAAGATCTGGGTTTCTTTCTTCATCCAATATAGTATGCATCTAACTTTTCAAACAGTGAAAACAATGGTCCCAATACTTATTAATAAAACAATGAAGGAGCTGATAAAATAGATTCACATTTGTGCCCTTGTGACAGTAATAAACCACATCAAGTGAATACTCAATATCTGAGATATGCTTACTAGAAGAGGAAGTGACACTTTAGGTAGAAACCTCAGAAGCCTAGAGGATTAAAACAGAAGATCTAACACTTGTGTCATCAGAGTCCCAGAGGAGAGGAGTTTAAAAGGTACTGTAGGAAATAATGGCTGAAAAATCCCCAATTTCAGCCAAAGACAGAAACCGACAGATTTAAGAAGCTGAGCAAATTCCAAACAGGGGAGATCCAAAAGGATTTGTGCCAGGTACACCACACTTCTAAAGTAAACAGGAAAAAAAAAATACACTGAAGGTAGCAAGAGAGAAAAACAGCCAGGTTAAGCCAGGGGAATGACTCAGATGGCAGTGGGTGTCTCGGCAGAAACCAGAGGCCAGGAAGAGGTGGCACCACGGTGTTTAAGTGGTAGACGAAAAGAACTGTCAATCCAGAGTCCCACATCTAGTGGAAAGGTCCTTTAGGAAGGAAGGGAGACAGATACTCAGATAAAGCTAGTTTAAGAGAATCTGTCACCCTGAAGGGATGGTTAAAGGACACTCTCTGTACAGAAGAGACAAGCTAAAGAAGCAATCTTGGAACATCAGGAAGGAGATCAATGGGAACAGTAAAGATCTGATTAAATACTACTAATTTCTCAGTTGATGGTTAAAGCAAAAATTGTAAGACTAGATGATGTGGTTTCAGTGTATGTAGAGGAAATGTGCAAGTCAGTTGTGAGTGAATGAGGACAAAGAGAATTAGAGAGAGGGACAGTCTCTGCCTCTCTCCAACCAGAACGCTGCCTGTGGTCACTGTGATTAGCTGGGTGTATAAAATGACACCTACAGCAAGCACCCAGGAAGCCACCCAGAGAGACCACTCAACACCACGGATAATTCAGAATGGAGTTCTAAGAAACGAATAAGCCACACGCAAGAAGGAGGAAAGAGAACAGAGGACAACAGGGAGAGAGAACAAAGCCGGGCTCCCTCCCAGCCCTAGAAAATAAAACAAAAAAGAAAAGCAGGCAGCAGACCCAGAGGCTTGAGGCTCCCCCCGACGCTGAAGGTGTGGGTGCACCTGCCCTGCGAGGATGGTGGGTGCTGGGAGGGCGTCCTGGATTGGCACTGCCCAGGCTCGACAACAGAGCTTTCCTTTGTAATAGGCTAGATTTGTTAAAGAAGCCTTCAAAGAGCAAATAATGCAATTTTCTAACTATTAAATGTGATGCAAAACTTCTCGATTTCGAACTCTGATAAAAATTAATTTCATAAATGAACTTCTAGGATCTGGATAAAAAATGAATCCCATATTTTCTGTTATTAAAGTGAAATTCTAGTTTTTGTTTTCGGTTCTCACGTGAGAACAGGAGAGTACAGCAGGTCCTCTCTTCTTGGTCACTGCTGACACCTCCTGGCCCGTTTGCGGTGGTGCTTTTGTGCACAGTAGCCCTGTGGTCACCCTTACTCCAAGTTCAGGTGGAAGAAAACCACCAGGGCAGCGCCACACGCAGTCCTCCCCGAGGCCTCCCTACCTGTGTGCGTGTGACCATGGTCTATCCAGGGGTGGATGTCTGAGACCTACTGCCCGCTCCACACCTGCTCTCCCTCCACCCTCCACACTCAGCCCACCACCAATCCCGTTGATTCCCGCCTCCTGCATCTCCCCCGACCTGATCTCCACCCAAGCTGTAATCGTCATCACTCTTTTGGTTGCACTTATTATGCTCCATGTGTTGTTCTCCATGCTTTACTTATAATAACCCAGTTTGCTCACACTGATCCCAGGAGGTACAAGAGGAGGAGCCTGAGAGCAAGGTCAAGGTCCCATGTTGTGCAAATGCCAGCGCCAGGGGCAATCCTAAGCAAGCTGGATCCAGATTTTTGCTTCTTCAAGATGATGCCTATTGTCCTCTGCCTGCCATGCCAGGGCCCTGCCCCCAGTGGTCCACTTGAGTCCCCTCTGGCTGCCCTCTCCTCCCTTTAACTTACCTTTTCTATTTATTCTTCGGAGAGGAGCCAGAGATCTTTCTAGAACATGAATCTCATCATGTCACCTCCTTCAGTGCCCTCTGCTGTTTTTAGGACAGACGCGCACTGCTTCTCACACTGCCTGCCTTCCAGACACTCCCTGTCAGGATTCCACACTGGCGGCCACCCTGCTCCCCCTGGAGTCCCCTCCCCAGAGGGCCTCTGCCTGCACATCCCATGGAGGCCTGGGGCTCCTCAGCTCAGGGGGTGAGGCTGTGAGGAGCTCTTCTGCGGCTCCCACCCACTCTGGGAACCCCTCTAACTAGGCTTTAGCTGACATCTACCAGACTGTCTGTTTCACTTCCACTTTGTGATTAGTACAAAATATTTTCTAATTTCCCTTTGACTCATTGATTATTTAGAAATCTGTTAATTTCCAAGCATTTGAAGACTTTGCCCACGGATCTTTCTGTTACTGATATCTAGCTTAATCTCATGTGCTCAAAGGCCATACGATACCTGGCTCTCAACTCTATTTTAGACTTGTTGGGGTTTATTTTCTGACCCAGGTCCACCTGTGTAGACTGGTGGATATTCCACATGCACTTACAACATGCTTCTTACTGTTTAGAGGTGAAGTGCTGCTCAATACTGATCCTACCTAGTTTGTCAATAGGTTAATCAATTCCTAATATCCTTTCTCATCTTCTGTCTGCTTGTTCTATATTCCTAAGAGAACAGTAGTGAAGTTTCCAATTATAATGGTGGCTTTTCCCATTTCTTTTTTCAGTTCCATCAATTTTTAGGTCATGTGTTTTGAAGCTCTAACATGGGGTGACTGGGTATGTATCTACTTTGTTTGACATTTTTTTTTTTAATGCACTGGGAGTTGAACCCAGGGCCTTGCAGATGCCAGGCAAGCACTCAACAACAGAGCCACATTCCCAGCCGGACATTAATATCTTGAATAGTGAACCCTCCTCCCTTTAACTTACCTTTTCTATTTAAGGTGGGCTTCTTGTATGGAGCATCTAAGTGGGTCTCTCACTGTAACTCTTACATTCCCCTAATAATGTATTACATGTTAGGTATATTTTTATATGCCTATTGGTTTCTCATGTTTTCTTTTTTGAAGGGCCTGTTCAAGTTTTTGCTCATTTAAAAAACTGAGTTATCTTTTTATTTCTTAGCATCCTTGACTTGTTCTTAATCTTAGACTAAAAAAAAAAAATTCTACATTTCACTGTCAATGAGAGAAATTCAGGTTTTTCTTGTTCTTTATAAATTTGAGGAAGTTCCCACCTGTTCCTAGTTTGTAGGGGATTTCTTAAAACTCGTGAATGGGCACTGGAATTTGTCAATGTTTTTTCTTTGTTTATTGAGATGTTCACATGATTTTTTCTTGTCTACTAATATGATGAAATAACATTACAATTTCCCATGTCCAATGCTGGATGCACAGGTGTGTACATCTGAACATGGGGAGAAATTCCAGCTGGTCGTGACCTACTGTCCTTTCTATAAATTGCTAGATTCAACTTGAGAATGTTGTTTAGGATTTTAGTTTCTATATCCATGAAGGATACTGGTCTTGTAATGTCATCGTTTGGTGTCATGTTTTTCCTAGATTTAGGAAATACATTAGGGAATGTTTTCTCCTATTCTTTGGAAGAGTTTGCATAAGATGGGTATTATTTCTTCCTTAAATGTTTGCGGGAAGTCACTAGAGTGAAGCCATAAGGACTTGGATTTTTCATTGTAGGAATTTTTTTAATTGAAGTTGTAATTTCTTTAAAACAGAAATTCAAATTTTCTATTTCTTCTTATGTCAGTTTCAGTAAATTATGGTTTTTTATAAAATTATCTATTTCATCAATGTTGTCAGATTTACTGGCATACAATTCCTTATAATATCCCTTATTGTCCTCAGTGTCTGCAGGATCAGTAATGATATTTCTATTTCAATAGGAGATATTGATAATTTGTTTTCTTTTCTTTTTTTTTTTTTTTGTACCAGGGATTGAACTCAACCACTGAGCTACATCCCCAGCCCTATTTTTTTTTTTTTTTTTTTTTTTTTAGAGACAGGGTCTCACTGTATGGTTTAGCACCTCACTGTTGCTGAGGCTGGCTTTGAACTTGCGATTCTCCTATCTCAGCCTCCAGAGCTGCTGGGATTACAGGTGTGCATGTGCCACCTCGCCCGGCTTTCTTTCACTCTTTTTAGTCAGTCTTTCTGGGCATCTTTCAATTTTATTAATCTCTTCAAAGAATCAACCTTCATCTCCACTGATTTTCTCTTCTGTCCATCTGTTTTCTATTTCATTAATTTCTACTCTTTGTTATTTCCTTTTTTCTACATTCTTAGGTTTAACTCACTCTTCAATTTCTAGTCTCTTAAGTTCCCAGCTTAGATCACTGATTTTAAACCTTCCCTCTTTCTAGTATATGCAATTAAAGCTACGAATTTCTACCTAAGCACCACTTAAGCTACATCTCATAAAAGATACATTATTTTTTTAGAAGTCATTCAGACTATCATTTGGTATTAGGTAAAAAATGGTCTTTTAGGAATCAGGGAAGAGTTGAGCAGAAAAGGATTCCAGGAGACCTCACGGGAAATGGCGATGCTCCATATCTTGCCTGGGGAGCTGGATATACATTGCATTTTCAAAAATGCAATGCTCTATACTTAGACCTGAACTGTACACAACACTAGAAGACAGGTACCAGTCCCTCTCATAAGTGAAGAAATCTAAGGCCCAGATGGGTTAACTGTGTGTGTACCAACATCACACACTGAAGAGCCAGGGTTAACCCACTGCGGTACCACACACTCACACACACAGCGCACTCCACATTTAATGTGTGGTACCACACAAGGGCTTCTCCATCATCCTGTGTGAGATGGTTCAACTCAGTGAGCTTACCTTACTGCCATCAAACAGACAGAGGCAAACATGTCTGCTGAGCACCTGGATGCTCGTTCCTGGGAGAGGAATCATCTTACAGCTCCACAGGGTGAGGATCAAGGAAACACGACTTGGCCTTGACTTAATCTGAAAGAAAAACATAAAAACCTATTAATAGTGGTACAAATCCATTTCCAATGCATCATTTGTAAAATACAGCTTAAGAAGATATACATAGAATACAAAAAGGAAAACTTTTACATGGATATACATACACAGAGTTTCAATAGTCTGTTCAAAATCAAACCCAGTTATTTCAGGTAAATATATTTGAAATATTTACATTTTTTTCTTAACTACTTAAAAACTTCAATGAAAGACTACTAGTACTAGCAGGTAAAATATATGACCTGACCCTCGAATCACTGTATTCTAGTCTCCAGGTCCATTCCCATACGATGTGTGGAATTGAAGACAGTTACCCTAGCATGACAACCAAGATACCTGGCATTAATGTCACCCAGCTACCTCCTCTTTGGCTTTGACATAGAATGTCATGTTTGGTCTGACTGTTCAAATCTATTTCACAGATAAAGGTCAGATTGTAAATACATAAGCTGGCATTCTGTATTTTTATTTTTAAAGAACAGCTTCAATCAGCTAAACTTTACATTCTGCTTTATGATCACAAGCCTTTTCATTTAAATAATTTATATTGTTGCAAAAGATAAGATAATATCAATAATCTGTCACCTTTTTATTTAAGTAATGAGAGCTGGGTTTTTAGTTCCCGGGCACAAGTTCACAGCATTAACTGTGATCTGCTCAAGCACTGGTGCACCAAGCAGCCCCTCTGCCCAATCGCAATACAGCACCTCCTACTAAGGTGCCAGTTGATGCTCAGGGTGAGAGGATTAGGGGCACCAAGTTCTGCACCCCCCTTCCTACCACCCCGGCCAACACTGAGGGGTAAAGTCAAGGTAAATGGGAAGAGAGTGACATACTCTAATGCAGTTTATATCTGTTACAGGCACATATAAAGTGGAATTGGCAGACTTTCGTTCTGAAGGGTTCACAGATCATTAAATACCTTTCCTAGGGTCAAACTCAGAACATATCTGCTTTCCTTCTTGTGAATAATAAGAAAAGTGTACTCTTCAGGAACAGAATTTCATCCCTCCCTTCCCCTGAGCCTTAAGTCCCATCTCTCCTTTACTACCTTCTCTCTCTTTGAATGCTACAGAGTCAACCCAGGACCTCATGCTTACTGGGCAAGTGCCCTACTTCTAAGCCACGTTCCTGGCCCCCATCTCTTCTTCAACTGTGTCCAAGAGACCAGTTCAAACTAACAAGATTCCAAATTCATTTGGAAAATCTGGTAGGTTCAACAGAGGAAAATTTTCCAAACCTCTTACTTTAGGTCCGTACCTGGTAGTTCCATGGTTTGTTACTGAGCATCTCAGTATACTGGAAGCCAGATGTTTGACATTTTGCTGTAAAGGCAGTTCCTTTTGGAAAAAGTTTCGTATCCATACTCTAACCCAGGTCAATAAGTGCCAAACCAGTAGACAAATCGCCATCTTCATTGTTCTGTTCCAAAAACCTAGATTAAATACAATTCAGGACAGGAAATGAGCACAAATGACAAAGGGCTGCTAGATGTTCAGGAAAGAACCCTGTTCAGAGGTCCACACTTGCCTGTTTCCCAGTATGAAATTGTCTGGCTTAATGTCTCCGTGAATGATCTCACAGCTGTGGACGTGTTCAATCATGTAGAGCATCCTGATAGCGAAAGAGATGACGAGAGCCTGGGGCATCACTTTTTTGTGGGTATTTTTGTAGAGGTTAATGGCATTCTAGAAACAATGCAAATGGTATCCTGAGTTGGATGAGGATTAATGAAATTTCAAGTCAAGGACTTTGCCCCTGTTTAGCACCCCAACTAAAGCTCTAACCAGAAAATATATGGGTAAGGCACAAACCAGAAATGCACTTAAATTCATATCCATATTATAAAAACAGAACACTTACTAATAGTGTCCCATAGCTGTAGAGATCTCCTACCAAGATGCTCCCATTCTGGAATAAGTGGGCAGAATAGAATTTGATAAACATGTGGTGCACAGCTGGCTTTAGTCTCTCCATCAGCTGGGTACCAATGTAGAATTCCCAGAGGTTGGCAGACTTCTAGACCTACAAGCAAAACCAGGTATGTGTTATTTATATCCAGAGTCACATTCTGGAAAATAGTATCCTAATAAGGGACATGAGAAAGCAATGACATTATGATTTGTTCTGCAGAAAGCAATTCCAGATCCTCATAGTATTGTTTTATTTCTTAATTGCTCAATAAAAACATCACTGTCTTAAAGGAAAAAAAAAAGAGGCTGAAAATCATTTCTCTACAGTTCAAAAATGTATTTGCACCATTTACCTTTAGGACACATTTCTGTTTATTTTTGGTCTCATTCACATCTCCCTGGGTAGCTTCATAGACTTAGGCGAAGGCCCCTTCTCCAACAAGGTGATTGATGTAGACCAGTGAAGAACCTGGGAAGAGATAAATGTGTCAAAATGACAAATGGGCTCAAAATATTAAGGACTTTATCCAAATGAAGAATTTGTAAAATTTTCTTTGTACTTGAATTGCTTTCATAAATAAAAATGGCCACAGTTGCTTGGGAAATGTTTTACAGGCTTAGATGAAAGGAAGTAAATACCTGCAACAAGAGCCCCCTTACCAAGTTCAGGGCAGCCTGCGGGGGTCACTAAGGTGCGTGGGTTTGGGCACTCAGTGCCTCCCCATCAAGGTTCTCGCATTTGAAAATGAGCAGCACCTGTGCTGCCCATCTTGCAGGCAGATGACAGGAGAAATCCTCCCTGAAGTGATACATAAAGCTTTTTGAAATAAACACATTTTACAATAGGATAAAAATAAAAAAGACATCTTGACCAGGCTCCAATAGCTGGTGCTGCTCTCCAGGCTTTGCAACGCTGCTCAAGGGTGACAAGAAGAAGAGAGATGCCGGAAGGTCGGCCAAGAAAGGCAAGGGCCCAGTGAATAAATCTGGAGCAACGCTGAAAAGAAGAAGTGGTCCGAAGGCAAAGATCAGGGCAAGCTCAACATCTAGTCTTGTCTGACAAAGCTACTTATGACAAACTCTGTAAGGACGTTCCCAACTCCGAGCTTCTAAGCACAGCTGGGGTCTTCGAGGGATAAGGACTTGCGGTTCCTTGGCCAGGGCAGCCCTTCAGGAGCTCCTCAGTAAAGGACTTTTCAAACTGGTGTCAAAACACAGAGCTCAAGTAATTTACACCAGAAATACTGAGATGGAGATGCCCCTGTTGCTGTGCAGATGCACTAGCAGGTCCAAGCAACTGTGCATTTGGAAAAATAAAACTTTATTAAAACAAAACAAAAAAATTAAAATAAAAAGGGCAAAATAAAATGATAGCAACATTTGTAATAGACAATTTAAAATACTTAATTCAACTTTTAATTTTACATAGTTTTTGATTGATAGAAAAGTGGCCAAGAAAGCGGAGTTTCTGCATCCCACATGGCTCTTATGTCATAGACAAGGAACCAACCGAGGAGTGCTGCTGCTGCTGACTGAAATCCACACTTGCAGACTCACTAGTTTTTCTGTGTTTCAGGATACATTATATTTAGTCATTCTATCTCCATGGCTACTCCTAGCCTGTGACATGTCTCAGACTTTTCTTGTCTTTTTTTTTTTTAATTGACCTTGATAGTTCCAAAGAATACTAGTCAGATGTCCTTCAAATTGGGCTTGTTTATATTTTCCTTGTGGTTACACTGGGGTTATTGATTTTGGAGAAAAAGACCATGGTGATGTTGCATTTGATTCTTAAAAATTCTAAAAATAATCCTCCCATTCAAAATCAAATATATATTTAAAAAAAAAAAAATCTGTGACTTCCAGTCTAGCACATAAGCAGCTTGAAAGCTGTCACTCCACTTTTATGGCAAGAAAGTAACTGGACAACTGAAATTCAACAGCTCTTCTTGAACTATTAAAAAACTGAGATCAGAGGGAAAACTGCTGCACCCAAAGTGGGGAGACGGAGAGGAAGACACAGAGATTCACAGCAGACACCATGCTGGAATTAGCAATGGGAAGGACAGTACTCCTCAGATTATCTAAGAAGATGACTCTCGGTTGTTTGGTGCACGTCTGCAATCTCAGCGACTAAGGAAGCAACTTAGTGAGACCCTGTCTCAAAATAAAAAATTAAAAGGACTGGGATGTGCTCAGTGATAAAATGCCCCTGAGTTTAATCCCTAGTATAAAAAGAAAGTCTCTAGGGAACCTTAAAGGCAACAGGGAAGACAACACAGCTTAACTTCTAGCCAGATAAAGGTTACACCAAAGCCTAACTATCTCAGTTCCACTTACACAGTCCATCAGGTCTGGCCAGCAACAAAATTGACAAGGCATATTAAAAGACAAAACACAGCTTGAGGAGGCAGAGCAAGCACTGGAAATGGGCAGAGATTTCAGCATTATCAGACCAGGATAGTTTTTAAAATTGTTATGAATGTGCTAAGGATTCTAACAGAAAAAGGAGACAATTTTCAAGAACAAATAGGTCAAATAAGCAGAAAGAAGCAAAAAGAAATGCTAGAAATAAAAAACCCACTCTGTGCCAGAAACCAAGAATGTCTTTTAGTAGACTGTACACGGCCAGGGAAAGAATCAGTGAGCTCCAGGACACCCTAAGAGAAAAACTGAAATGTAAATTGAAAAGAAAAAAGTATGAGTTTTCAAAAATTCAAGACCAACACCAAACCACAGATCCTGGAATCTCAGAGAATACCAGGCAGGACAGATAGAAAAACCTACACCTAGGCACATCACAAAGAAAATGCAGAAAATCAAAGACAAAGAAAATTTTGAAAAATGCTACAAAACAGAAATAGCTATAAAAAGAGCTTACTTCCGGAAGAACAAGGATAAGTACATCAGATTTCTCCTTAGAAACCACACAAGCAAGAGTGTGCAGTACAACATTTAAAGGGCTGAAAGAGAAAAACCACCAGCTAGAATGCTCTACTTCATGAAACTATCCTTCAAAAGTGAAGGATAAAGACTTTCTTACACAAAAATGGAGGGAATCTGTCACTGGTAAACGTGCACTGTTCTTCAGAGAGAAGGAAGATAATATAGGACAGAAACTTAGACTCAAAGAGTGTTAAGTAAAATACTTAATGTTTCTTATTCTAAATTATCTAACAAAAACCCATTTGTTCAAAACAATAGTGTCCACCTAGTGGTGGCATACCAGTGGATAAGTGAAACCAACAGCAGCAATGACAGAAGAGGTGGGCAGGAGGGAGGGAATGACACCCCTGACGCATGGTGTGGGCCGTGCTGTGAGGGGGTGACGTGCTATCGGAAAGTGGACTTGGACTGGCTCTGAGTGTATATATACTGCACACTCTGCAGAATCCACTTGCAAATGTGACAAAGATAATATTATTGATATGCTGAGAGAGGAGACGCAACAGAATATGAAATAATTCAAAGCCAAAGAAGGCAGAGAGTGGGGGGAAAAAACCCACAAAGAACAAGTGTAATGACTAGAAAACTAACAAATGAAATATGAGTCCAGCTATATCAATAATCACTCAGAACACCAATGATCTTCACCCACCAATGAAAACACACACATTGAAAGTATAACGACAAATGCAGATTAACAGTTAATAAGATATAGGATGCTAACAGTTATCTCAAGAAAACAGAAATAGCTGTATTAATTCCATACAGCAGATTTCAGATCAAGGAAAATTAACAGGCATAAAAGGGGCATTACAGAATGAAAAAGGGGTTAATTCTCCAACAGGACATGCTGTGTATACATCTCATGAAAAGAATGTGAAAATATATGAGGCATGCATTGATAGAAATGCAAGCAAATCACTATTACACTTGGAGATTCCTATATCCTTCCATCAGAAATGGACCATTAAGGGGCTCAGGATGTGGCTCAACTGGTAGAGGGCTCGCCTGGCATGTGTGAGGCACTGGGTTCAATCCTCAGCACCACATAAAAATAAAAAAATAAATATATTGTGTAAAATATAAATATATTGTCCACCTAAAACTAAAAAATAAACATTAAAAAAAAAAAGAAATGGACCATTAAACAGAAAATTGGATCTGAATGACATTTACAGAATATATGACATTCTCACACTGACTTGGAACATTCACCAAGACAGACCACATTCTGTGCTGTAATATACACCCTCACAAATTTAAAAGAATAGAAATCATATAATGTCTGCTCTCAGACCACAGTGGAATTAAACTGGGGATCCATTAACGCAGACAGCTGGAAAGCCCCTACATCTTGGGAGATTAAACACACTTCTGAATAACACATGGATTGAAGAAGTCTCATGAAGGACTTAGAAAAGAAGAAAGAGTATATAACTAAAAATAACACATTTTAAAAAAGAATTGTTTACAAAAAAGTAAGAATAAAAATAACAAAAAAAAAGATACAAAATTAATGATTTAAGGTTCCACCTTAGGAACTTAAGAAAAAAGAACTAATTAAATGTAAACAAAAGAAAATATTATGAAAGAAATCAATAGAGAAAAATAAGAAAACCCCAAAAATTGTGTTTTTGAGAAGATTAATAAAATTGATAAACATCAAGTCAGGTAAGCTAAGAAAAAAAAAGACACAAATAATGAGAAATGAAAGGCTCATGGACGCTGAAGACATAATAAGAGAGTATTCAGAACATAGTGTTCACAAGTGAGAAAAACTTAGATGAAATGAACCAATTCCTTGAAAGACAAAATCTATCAAAGCTCATAAAGAGAATTAGATAACTGGAATAGTTCTGCATCTATTAAGGAAATTGCATTAATAACTAATAACCTTCTAAAGCCGAAAGCACCAGGTTCAGATGCACTCACTGACAGATTCTATCAAATCTGTAAGGAAGAAATTATAGAAATTCTCTATAATCTCTACCAGAAAATAGTGGTAGAGTATACTTCCTAATTCATTCTATGAGGTCAGCATTTCCAGGTTACCAAAACCAGATAGAGATATTATAGGAAACACTACAGACAAATACTTCTCATGAATGTAAAAATCTTAACAAAACATTAGCAAGTAAAATCCAACAATGTATACAGTAAGTTATATACCACGACTGTCTTAGTCTGATTTCTGCTGCTATAACAGAATATTATGAACTGGATAAATTATAAAGAAAAGAGATTTATTTGGCTCATAGTTCCAAAAGCTGACAAGTCCAAGATTGAGGGGCTAGAACTGGTGAGGATCTTCATCGTCCATCCTAAGATGGTAGGAGCATCACATGGTGAGGGTGAGGCGGGAGATGGCCTGCCAGAACCCCCATTACAACTAACCCACCCAGCAACAATGGCCTCAGTTCAATCGTAAGGGTATGCCTTCATGGCTTAATCAACTCTTAAAGATCCTACCTCTTAAACTGTGACAATAGCAATTAAATTTAAACATGACATCTGAAGGGGACATTCAAACCATAGCAATGATCCAAGAAACACAAGGATAGCTCAACATCTGAAAATCAGTTAACCTGACCCATCATACCAACAGACTAAGAATAATCACATAATATAATCACATGATCATATTAACATATGCAGGAAAAACATTTGATAAAATCCAACACCCGTTCATAACAATTCTGAGCAAACTAGCAACAGAGAAACTTCAACTTGATAAAGAACATGTACAAAACCTATAGCCAGCATTAGACCTGATGGTGATACACTACATAGATGCAGCCCCAAGGTCAGGAATGAGGTGAGGATGTCTCTTATCATTTCTATTCAGCATTGTACTAGAATTCCCACCTAGTGTAATAAGACATTTATTTATTTAATTTTTTTAAAAAGAAAGAGTGTGAGAGTGAGAGACAGAGAGAGAATTTTTAATATTTATTTATTTATTTTTTTTAGTTTTTCGGTGGTCACAACATCTTTGTATGTGGTGCTGAGGATTGAACCCGGGTCACACGCATGCCAGGTGAGCACGCTACCGCTTGAGCCACATCCCCAGACCAGCAATAAGACATTTTTAAAAAATAAGTATACAGATTGGAAAAGGAAGAAATAAAACTATCTTTCTTTATAAATGACAGGACTATCTAAAGAATCAACACTAACAAAATCTCCTGGAACTATTAGTGGATACAGAAAGCTTATAGGACACAAAGCAGATATATAAAATACAATTACTTCCCTATGTTCCTGAAATACACAATTAGAATGAGAAATTAAAAAACAAAGAATACTTAGGTAATAATATATATTATGTACCAGATCTATATGAGAAAACCTAAACTCTGATGAAAGATCAAGGAGATTTAATTGGAGAGATTTCCATGTACAGGGATAAGATTCAATTTTGTCAAGATGTCATCTCTTCCCAATTTGACTAAATGCAATCTCAATAAAAATCTAGAAGTTATTTTGTGAACACCAACAAACTGATTCTAAAGTTTATATGGAAAGGCAAAAGACCCAGAAAGTCAACACAATATTGAGATGGAAGAAGGAAGTAAAGGGCTGACTTCATCCCACTCTGAGACTGACCATAACCCTGTGGTGCTGGCAAGAGACAAGCAAACCCATGGAAAAGAGCTGAGTCCAGAACAGAACCACACAGACTTAGAACTGCTCTTGGGCAAAGGATCAAACATGAGAAACAGTGTCTTCAGTAAGTGGTGCCAAGCATTCAGACATGCACAAGTGACAATGAACCTAGACACACACCTTATACCTTGCACAAAGGTTAACTCAAAATGGAGCATAGACCGAAACGGAAAAAATAAAACTATAAAACTTCTAGAAAAGATTACAGAAGACTATTTAAGTTTCCACTGGTGCAATGAGTTTTTCGATGTAACACCAAAAGCATGACCTGTAGGGGAAAAAAAAACCTGATAAACTGGACTTCATTAATATTAAAACTTCTGTGCTTTAAAAGACACAATTTAAAAAAAAAAATAGAAAGACAAACCAGACTGGGAGAAAATCTTTGCAAAACAAGTATCTAATAAAGAACTGCTATCTAAACTATTTGAGAAATTCTTGATATTTAACAATATGACAATTAAAGAATGGGCAAAAGATCTGAACACATAGCTCATTAAAAGTATGCAGACAGCAAGTAAACACATGAAAACATGTTCACTCTCACTGGTGAACATCACTGTTGTCACCCTGAAATAGTGAGACACTATTGCACACCTACCAGAAGGGTAAAAACAACAGCAAAAGCTGCGAGGGTGTAGCAGGGAGTTCTTGCTCACTGCTGATAAAGACACAGATGGTATGGCCACACTAGCAGAGCTTGGCACTTTCTCATATAAGCAAACACTCAGCCCTCTGTATATGAGGATCTAAACTTTTTTTTTTTTTTAAAGAGAGAGAGAGAGAGAATTTTTTTTAATATTTATTTTTTTAGTTTTTGGCGGACACAACATCTTTGTTTATATGTGGTGCTGAGGATTGAACCCGGGCCGCATGCGTGCCAGGCGAGCGCACTACCGCTTGAGCCACATCCCCAGTCCCCAAATCTATAAACTTAACCAACTATAGATTGAATATGTACAAATATTTTTAAATCATTATTCCTTAAATAATAGAGCATATCAACTACTTACTCTGTACAAAGTATTGTAAGTAACCTCAAAATTATTTAAAGTATATGTTAAGTTATATGCACGGCTACCCATTTTATATGAGAAACTTGAGCATCATGGACTTTGGCACCCACTGGGTTCCTAGAGCTAGCCTGTGCAGACCTGAGGGATGAGTGTATATTCATGCCTCGAAATCCAACAATCACACTCCTTGGTATTTACTTCAATGGGTTAAAAATACGTCCATAGAAAAACCTACATACAATGTTTAAAGCAACTTTATTCATAATTGCCAAAAGTTGGAAGCAATGAGGTGGCCTTTAGTAGGTAAATGGGTAAATGAGCTGTGGGGTACAGGGCCATCCAGACGGTGGGGACTATTCAGTGATTCAAAAAAAGCTAGCAACCCATGAAAAGGCAAAGAGGAGCCTTAAATTCTGTTGCTAAGTGTCAGGAAATGGCCTGATGGGCTACAAACTGTAATTTCAAACACATGACATTCTAGAAAAGGCCAACTGTGGAATAAAGGGCCCAGTCAGTGTCTGCCAGGGCTTCTGGGGTGCAGAGGAAGGGGAGAAGGGGAAAGCACAGGAGACTCAAGGCAGGCCAATTATTCTGAAGTGCCCTGCAGCGAGGAGATCTGCCAAGCGTTCCAAACCCCAGAACGCACAGTACAGGGAACCTCGAAGGAAATCGTGGACTTTGGCCACATACCGGTACTGGCTTATCACTGTCACAATCAGCAGGCACACTTATTCAAGACGCTAACAGAGGATCTGGGAGGGGCAGGGAGGTAGGCATGGGGAACTCTGATGGCCCCTCAATTGTTCTGAAGGCCTATTGCGGCTCTATGTGTGAAAAGCCTTGGTCTCGCCTTATCCACAACCACCCACTTTCCCACTCCCAGTAAGCCAACTATTTTAGTTTTGAGTATTCTTCAAGAGTTTTCCAGAAATATTATCAAATGAGTATATAATACTATCCCTCTTCTTAAGAAACATGTAACACACACTGTCCATACAGAATTAGTTTCCATTCTGCCAAGTGTGGTGGTGCATATTGTAATCCCAGCTACTTAGGAGGCTGAGGCAGGGGGATCACAAGTTTGACACTGGATTGAGCAATGTAGGGATACGTGTCTCAAGATAAAATAAAAAAGGCCAAAGATGTAGCTTAGTAGTCCTTGCATAGCACGTGTGAGGTCCTGGGTTCAAGCACCAGTACTTAAAAAAAAAAAAAAAAAAAAAAAAAAAACCAAGTTTCCATTTGGATGATAAAAACTTATAATAAGATGGTGGTGACAGTTGCACATGTGCTTATTATCAACGTCCTTAGTGCCTCAGTATATTGAAAAGTGGTCAGAATGGAAAAAAAAAATCCGCATTTTGTTATCAATGCCTGTTTTTGACTATAAAATCTGTAAGAAATTCTTAAATAGTCTAACTGCATTTTTAAAATTTTGCAGTTCTGGAGATCAAACCCGCAGCCTCACACATGCCAGGTTATTGCTCTGCTGCTGAGCTTCCCCAGCCTAAGCACGTGCATTTTTACTTTGATAGAGATCTCCGACTTAAATGGGTTCCAGTCCAACAGCACTCATGGTTCTATAGCCATGGATTAACAAGATTTCTCAATACTGTAGCTGTAACTCTTTACTGGGGCTGGGGGACAGGAGGAGAATCTCACATACACATGAATCACCATCAACGTTCCATGGATGAACAAGAATTCAAAGCTATATCACCCATAAAGTTCTTACCCAATTGAAATTCAGTCTTGGGCTTGATGGACGGAAGTTTACACTGCCACTCAAAAGTATTTGGATAGGAACTCACTGGTTTAGGAAGCCCAGACAGAAGTTTGAGAATCAACTTATCATCCCACGGATTCTCAATAGTGAAGTCTTAAAGGAACAGGAATAAGAAAAGAAACATGAGTTCAGTATTCAAAGATTTTACTTAATAAATTTTAGATAAAGCAAGTGGAGACATTCATTCATTAATTAAGCTTTCAAAAGTCTCATCCTTTAGAGAGCATTGATTCAAGTAATAGAGAATTGTTTCCAAAAGTCAGAACTGGGAGTTGTGCAGTTGACCATCTGCCATTTTGGATTTGAAAGTTTAAATCAACATTCAGGGTGACAAAGGGATATCATCTGCATCTCACTCCGCTCACCTAAAATGCTAGGTCCTGCCTTTAGCAGTGATGGCTGCACATTTAAGGCACAGATGGGGTTGGTTAGTGACCTCAAATGTGCTCAGACAGATACACGGTCTTTAACTGCTTGCCCACTCATACCCACAAAACACAATTTGCACATGAGTTGTACTTTGGTCTAAGATAGAAAACAATTTCTAAAGGGAAGATGAAGGTTTCTCTCCAACTTAGAATAATAACGTATTCTTATTAGTGGCAATTATGAAAGGACTGCTAGGGTAGAACCTAGCCTTGTCCCCTAGCCACTCTCTCTCTGGTCCATATTCTCTACCAGTAGGTGAGACTGTCTGGGTGACAAGGGGTAGTAGGAGGGATCTCTTTAATCTTGACCCTCTGTTGACTTTTCTGTAAAGTGGGGAAAACAGCATTAGATTAAATGCCTGACACACAGTAGGCCCTTGAATTCCAATTCCCTCTTCCAACAGTACTTAACTTGAAATCTAAAATTAAAATGGATCGATTTGCCCTTCAAGTACATTCCTGCTGGACTGCACTTCAGTACAGTGAGAAGTGTCTGACTGTAGGTTCTACTCAATGGCACACGGGTCCCCCTCTGAGTTCTTCCACAGAACAGCTCTTCCTATGCTGTGGTCCTAATGGCATGACTAAGCCTGAGCCTCTGTGCACACCTGGAGCACTGACATCCCCATGGGGACCCATCTGCATCCGGTCTTCTTGGGGCCTGGCACTGGCATCGGACAGGTCCTCCACAACGGCACGGTCAGTGTCTGTGAGTTTACAAGCTTCAAGGCCCCGTACAGCTTCCTGGGTAAGTGCAGCACCCGGGGCAGGCTGGCTGAAATGGTGCAAGGATGCCAAAGAGAGGTCTCTGGGGCATGTGCCTTCTGGGCTCTTCTCTTGAATTGAACTGGATGTGAAGAAAATTATAGAGAAAATCAAAACACCCTATTATTAGAAGCCTAATGGACTTGATCACACAAAAGTTCTACAACAGAGTTTCCTTTTCATTCTAGGAATGTCACTTCAAATATGCTGCACAGCTTGAGTTGATTAAATCATTTTCTTACACAACTATAGGCAAATACAAAGCTAGTCCAATATTAATAGAAATAAAAATCAAAGACATGATGATATACTAGATAAATGGGGGTGGTGATATGCTTGGTATTATTTAGCAGGGAATGTCGAGAGAAAGGGTATCTCAGCAGCACTGCTATGATCAAGACTGGATATCTAACTTCTTTCTAAAAATGACTTCTTTTATAACATTCAGACAACAAAAAAATGTCAACCACAATCTAACAAAATCCTACACATTTCCATACATATGGGTGTGTGTATATACATGCATACACAGCTGATTCCCATTCATAGGTTTCAGATTTGTGAATGCACCTATGTGTTAAAATTTACGTAAACATCCAGATCAACATTCTATAATTTTCAGTCATTTGCAGACTTTAGAGAAATGAAAAATCTGGGTGCGTGTTCCCAGGCCAGGTGGAGCAAGGTGAAGCCTACAGCTTATGCTCCTCACTGCCCTGCTTGGAGTCTAATGCCATGGTTTTTGCATTTCTGTGCTTTTTGTTGGGATTTCAGGTGTTTTGCTGAAGTGTGTCTATTGTTCCTAAACATAGAAGGCTCTGAGATGCCTTACAGAGAAAACAGGTAAGCCTCATCCAGGCACAAGTGCAATGTAAGTCATGAGTAATATGTGTTAAATAAGGTGACTTTAAACAAACATGGCAACAGGATAAGCATGTATTTCCCCTGGACAAGTGTCCAGTATACACTACAAGGAACAATGAGAATCAATCATGTATATCTCTACACCCACATTTAACCCTTACATCTATACATATACATCACAAATAAATATGTCCCTTTCTCAACTGCAACAATTTCTTAGTATTCCCTAGTTTCCCAAGACCATGATAGTTCAAATAGTACTGGCCACTATTTGGCTTCTCAAATAGACACTAGGGGTACCTTACCTGTACATTGAAAAATTGTTTCCATACCTTATACTACCGATACTGGTAACATGGGTATCCAAATTACTGTCAATGCATAAATGATTAACAAAATCTTTCTCTCTTGTCCATAAGAATCTGAGTCTGTTAACTGTTAGCTCTTTTTCCCTAAAAACTTACTCTGTCACCATTGGTTATGGTTAAAAATAACCCTCACTGGTTAACTGTATCTGGAGTAGAATTACAAATATCTGCTAGGAACCCATAGTTTCAGTTATTCATTTTTCAGAAAAAAAAATGAATTAGCATAAGCATGTAGAAAATGGTTAACTCACCAATAATAAAATAATGCAAATTCAATAAATTTTGGTTTTTAATTGAAATTGTGCCCAGTGGGTTTTCTCATGGGCACCCTGGGACCTGATGGAGGTGTTGCATAAGGCTCTTAAGCGAGGATCCTGCACTTGGTTCATGTGAGCCTTGCTTCCTTGCAACTGAACTGTCACATGGGGCCAAAGACAACAGTTCCTTGGGTAGGATGCACCCAGCCAGCAACTGGGATTTCTGCCCTATGTACTTCTAAGTTAATCTTACATCAAGGATGGCTTATGGCATTCTTGTGAGTCAAAGGTCTGGCTGGGCTTAGCCACTCCTGATGGCTCTTGTTATCAAAAACCTCATTCAACTGTGACCCAAATAAACAAATGATTGGATAAAAGATGTGAACAGAAATTACTTAAGAAAAAAAAATAAATGAACCTAAACATATAGAAAGTGATTAACATCAATAATAAAATTAATGCAAATTCAATATATTTTTGCTTTTTAATTGAACTTGTGCCTTGTGGGTTTCTAATAGGAGGCAGTGAGAAGAAGGGGTCAGCACTCAGACAAATACAGGTTCACACTCCAATTCTGTAAATTTGCAGCCTTATGACTTTAAGTCAATAATTTATCTGAGACTCACTTATCTATAATGGAAAAAGAAAGAATAGTCCCCACAACTCAGTTATTATAAGGGCTAACTGAGAGACAGAGTCCAGGAAAAGCGTAAGTACTGTGTCTAGAATAAAATAGTTACCCAGAAGATGGCAGCCTTGGTTAGGATCTCTGAGGTTTACAGCCTGCGCAGACATGGTGGGGTTTACGGTGCCGAGTCTACCTTTACTGCTTATTCCTTAGGAGGCTTAAGTACCTTCTCTTCTCTTTAAAGGAAGTCATCAATTTTCTCAATTTTACTGGGTATGAAAAGCAATTCTGTGTTTGCCCAGTTCTGCAACAGTCTTCACATGGCAGGGTCTCTTTTTGGTAAAAGGCTTTCCAGTTCTAATCCCCAAATGAGTACAAGTCAGTTGCAGACTCTGTCACCCTAGCTGCTTCTCTCACTGTCCTGATACCAAGAGGGGGGCTCATTACTGGGCTTAGAGGACCTTCTGACTACAAGCTGCCAATTGTTAAGCACTTTATGAGTTGTTTAGGATGGGATTAGGCATTCTCTTACATCTGGAAAAGGAAAGCTCATGGAAAGCTCAAGTGGAAATGCAGAGAAGGGCACAACTGCAAGTTACCTGAACTTTCTGTCTCTCAAGGGCTCCACCACATTCTCAACACAAGAACTCAACGGCACATGGGTGCACTGCGTTGCTATCATGCTTTCTGAAATACACAAAAACGAGAGACACAAACATTTCATGCATGTATATGCACGCGCATACCATTTGACATGGTTACAATTCTAGAATTCCTTTATATGATGACTTTCATTATAATTTCAAAATAGTGTTCCATGGCAAAGTGCGATAAGATGCGGAAAATCAAGATCACTCAACCCTCTCGTACAGGGGAGCACTTCAGTTTTGACATCTGATCTATAATGATCCTTCAAGAACAAAGAGTCCAGAGAGCAGCAGGTCCACTCCAGACAGGATGACCACACAGGTGGTCACTGGCATGGGTGACAGGTCACAGCCAGGTTCAGGAGATTAGTGAAGTGAAATTCCTTGGCAGTTATTTCATTATTGCTTTTAAGAAGTACCAGCAGTGACAGAGTTTGGCTGGTAAACTGGTAGTCACTGAAATGGTACCAAAGTCCCAGATCTCATAATATTTATACTGTAGGTTGGTAATAAAAAACTAATAATTATCTGTGCTCAATGTAATGCCACATATCAGGGTTCAATTCAGAGATATATATCTCTTTTATATAGGGTGCTATATTTGGGATGCAGTAGAAATAAAAGACTATTTGTGAGTTTTGTCATTATTCCCTTGAAGCAAAACACTAAAAAACAAAATTATTTTATGTGTAATGTATCCTTGGCTGCATGTCTGAAATAATAAAAATTTATAGAAATGTATCAAGGACCAAAATTGGCTATTTTTTTATTCATTAAAAACCATGTTTAGTATTTTTAGCATTCAAATAATTATCTGTAGTGCTCCCCTCTTGACTTTTGAAAAACATAATCATACTCCTGTACAAATGGTTTGGACTTTGTATATTTGCCTTTATATGCTTCTATAAGTTTCCCCCATTTCTACCTATGATCTGTTATTAAATTTTCAAAATATGTGGACTTTATGAAGTTAGTATGCCAAAGAAAAAAACAATTAATGGATTCCAAGCCCCTTTATGGTTTTCGAACGTCCCCCTTAGAATTTTCAAGAACACTATAATAGTAATGAACCAACTAATACTAATGTTTGTAGAAGACAGACACTGAAAAAGTATGTCGCATACCTTTATCTTCCAGATTGTTCACTGCGTCTGCTGGAAGTTTGTGGAAGGGGGTAGATGCAAGCTGGGCAGCAGAGGTGAAGTCCCCTGTGCTCTTAGGACTGGGTGCCAGGGTTCTGTTGCAGCGAATACCCCAGACGGTTGAATCATCCAAAAACTCTTCAGAATGAGGCACTTCCTACAACAAAGGAGGAGCTGAAAAATAATCGCCATCTTCTTGTTTTGTCTGTGAAATTTAGACATTAAGACTTCAAGCTGGGTGCAGTGGTACAGAATGTATCCCTGCCATTCAGGAGCCTGAAGTGAGAGGATCACGTGAAGTTTGAGACCAGTCTGAGCACCACAGCGAGATTTTGTCCCCAAAAAACATTTTACCCCTCATCTTTAATACATCTCAGTGGAACTACAACACAAGGGTCACATTTTTTATTTTAATTCTACATTTTTCTTTAAATTTGAAAAAAAAATTCCAGGTTTATAGAAAGATTACAAAGGTGGCACAGTCTCATATAACCTTCATTAAGCTCCCACTAGTGTCAATTTCTTCTAGATCCTGGCACATTTCAAAAAGTTAAACACCACTTGTAGCTATCAGTCCTTATCTGGATTTCACAAGTCCCCTCCAATATCCCTTGGCTGTCCCGGATCCAGTCCAGGATGGCATGTGGACTGTCCTGTTGACTTTGTCTCCTCTAGTTTATGACCATCTATCAGTCCTTCCTACTCTTTCCTTGCACTGAAATTTGTGAACACTAGTCAGGAACTGTGCAGAATGTCCCCCTAATTTGGGCTCGTTTTCTCACATGTAGACTAGAATTATAGGTTTTGGGGAAAACTTGGGGTAAAGGACCTTCTCATTATACAGTGGGGATGCATGCTAGCTAGCCACAAGGCTTGTTCCTGGTGAGGTTAAACCCAATCACTGAGAAGGCATTTGTGAGGTTTCCTCACGGGAAACCATTTTTCCCATTCTCTATTTGTTAGAGAATGGGAAAAATGTCTTACCCAAACTCAAGGGAGGTAAATTAAACTCCACCTTCTAGGATGTCATTAAAGCATTTGTGGACAAATGTTAAACCACCGCAGAATCAACAGTGGTGAGATATTTGGAAGCTCCAGAAGTGCCTGTTTCTTCCTGAAGTTTTACTCACCAATGTCTGTTCCTTAGTGGATCTTGCCTATAGCATTTATTTTATTGGGACTCTAATGATGCCTTCCACATCACTTGGAATTCTTCTCTAAGGAAGAATCATCCTTTGCTCCCTTTTATTTATATCAATATCTGTTTTATTTCTTGGGTGATAATTCAATATTACTTTATTCTACTTATTGTTCAAATTTTTCTAGGTTTAGCCATTGGCTCATTCAGGTTGGCATCTATATTCTTTTGATATGCCACATCTTTCTTGGTTTTCTTATAGGAAAAAACAAAACCCAAAATCCTTCCTTAATTTTCTAGCACAATATGCTCCAGACTTATCTTGTATTTTTCTTGCCCCAGCCCCTAGAATCAGGCACTTCTCCAAGAACAGAATTACGGGTCAAGTTTTTTAGAGTCTGTAGGGAAAGACAAATTGCTGAGTCAGGTCCATAGCTCATGACCCCCTTTGGTTGCCCTTACAATGCCACCCATGGTTTTTATTTTTTTAATTTGTTTAGATACGCATGACAGTAGACCGTATTTTGACATATTATACATACATGGTGTATAACGTAGGATTCTATTCCTGTGGTTGTTCATGATGTGGAGTTATACTGGTTGTGTATTCATATATGAACACAGAAAAGTTATATCGGATTCATTCTGTTGTCTTCTCTACTTCCATCCCTTCCCTTCATTACATCCCTTTCCTTCAATCCAATGAACTTCTGTTTGCCTCCCACCTTTATTGTGTATTAGCATCCACATATTGTAAGGGTCCGGCGAAACGTCGGAGTAAGAGACCGCAAGAGACTGTCTTATGCAAAAGCAGAAGGGTGGGTTTATTTGGAGACCAGCATGCTAGGGCTCTCTCTATAGCAAAGAGAGATAGAGCCCTGAGAACAGCTTGAGCAGAGCTTATATACTTTCCTTGGAGAGGGCAGCAAGAGAAGTTACATTTTGTAGTTTGGCAGTTGGGGACAGCTCATTCTGGGAACAAGATTAGCAGACAGTCCACAGTTAGGGACAGCACATTCTGAGAACAAGATTAGCAAACAGTCCTTAAAATTTCAACACTGTTTTGTTAAGCATACAGAGAAACGGAATGACAAGTACCTTTTTTATTAACCTTTCAATATCAGAGAGAATATTTGGCCTTGTTTTTTTGGGATCGGCTTATTTCACTTAACATGATAGCTTCTAGTTCCATCCATTTACCAGCAAATGCCATAATTTCATTCTTCTTTATACCTGAGTAATGTTCCATTGTGTAAATATACCACATTTTCTTTATCCATTCACCCGTTGAAGGGCACTTAGGTTGGTTCCATAGCCTAGCTATTGTGAACTGATGTGGCTGTGTCACTGTAGTACTGTTTTTAAGTCCTTTGGGTATAAACTAAGGAATGGGATAACTGGGCCAAATGGTAGTTTAATTCAAAGTTTTCTAAGGGATCTCCACATTGCTTTCCAGAGTGGTTGCACCAATTTGCAGTCCCATAAGGAATGGATGTAGACCTTTTCCCTCACATCCTTGTCAACATTTATTGTTACTTGTATTCTTGATAATTGCTATTCTGACTAAAGTGAGATGGAATCTCAGTGTAGTTTTAATTTGCATTTCTCTAATTGCTGCAGATGTTGAGTGTTTTTCCATATATGATTTGACCTTTCGTATTTCTTCTTCAGTGAAGTGCCTGTTGTGTTCCTTTAACTATTTACTGTTGGGTTATTTCATTTTTTGGTGTTATGTTTTTTGGGTTTTCTTTGCATATGCTGGAGAAATGCTCTACCTGAGTGGCAGATGAAGAAGATTTTCTCTTATTCTGTAGGGGAGAGAATTCTCCCTCTCTCCATGTTTTCAATTGTTTACTTTGCTAAACTTCTTAGTTTGGCACCATCTCATTTATTGATTCTTGATTTTGCTTCATGCATTTTAGTTGGTTCCTAAGTGAACATGATGAAGAGTTGGGCCTACATTTTCTTCTAGTAGATATGAGTTCAATTTCATTCTGCTCTAGATGGATTTCCAGTTTTATTCTAGTAGATATGAGTTCAATTTCATTCTGCTCTAGATGGATTTCCAGTTTTCCCAGCACCATTTGTTAAGAGGCTATCTTTTCTTCAATGTATGCTTATGGTGCCTTTATCTAGTATGAGATAACTGTACTTATGTGGGTTTGGTTCTCACACATAATTTTTATATCTTCTGCATTGTCTTCATAAAATCCACCATCTCTTCCAATGGAGGCGAAACTGGCAGATTGCTTCTTCAGATGATATAAGATAAAGTACTGGCTTATGTTTAGCATCAGGATATATGGAAAATGCATTGTGGGTTTGGTAAAAGTAATAGTTCAACAAAATGTACCTTTAAAGTGATGGCACTATGTCTGCAATTCACTTCATTATTTGTGAAAATTTTAAGCTCAATAGATCATCAGAGGGATTAGGGAGCCAGGCAATAGTTCATCCAAACAACCCCCCAAGGGACTACAAATAGGAGCCAGGACTTGGTGTCCTAGTGAGGTGCTTGGTGAGCCAGTGGCTCTCAATGGTGCCTCACTGCCATGGGGTCAGGCAGGGGCTGGGGATCGAGCACACTGTGGGTATACTTAGGACCAGGGTGGAAGTCAATGAGGACGGACACAAAGGCCACCGTAGTGGAATGCAGTGGGCTACTGGGCAGTGAAGGGTGCCTGCTGAGCTGTGCTGAGGATGGTCCATCTCAGTTGGATTCAGATTTGTTGGGTTTCTCACTGATATTCCACTTAGGCCTCACTTCCTCCGTCTAGGAAAAACAAATATCCCCAGGTGGCTTGTTCTTACTAGAGGGAAGGCTCTTTGAGGGCAAGGATCATATCAAATACATTTTTATTTCCTATACATATTAGATATCTGGCACATCACAGGTATTCAAATAATTGTCAAACAATATTCTAGCAATATTAGAACAATAACAAGTATTCTAATAAGTAGAATAACGATTTTCTACTTCGCACAATATATTGTGGTTTTATACACATCACACCATTTGAGTGGCATAATCACTTGGCAGATCTGTGTCAGATGAAGTAGAGATTGGCTTACGTTTGGTTTTGAAGGAAGTCTGTTGCTAGAGCGTTCTCCAAAGGTCCTGGCTCCTGTGGGCTTGTTTTTAGGCTGTGGTAACCTAAAGAAAAGATTTATAAAATCAAAAACAGCAAAATATGGTGATGAAATAAATGCTACCACTTGATCTAATGTTAGAAAGATTCTCCCCTCATTTATTAAGGGGTTTCTTACTATTGCACTTCCAGAAAAAGTGAACTGACTATGTAAATATAAGTTGACTAACAGTTACCAAAGAGAGGGTAGAAAATGCAATTTTTGTTAGTTTTTAAATTGTTACAATTTTTTTTTTAGGAACAAAATAACAATTAGAAGCATGGCCAATAAAATACCTTGGATGCCTTGAAACACCTTAGCTCTTTTCCCAGTGCCTGGCTGAGATAGGGAACTTCTCTCTGCATGCTGGTCATGCTTTCTCCATTCTGCCTCGGTGTGAATTTCCTCCATACCAAGACACTTGTAATTCACCCAGATACCTCTTTTTCCATAGTTTAAACTATTAACCACTCTCTAGTATCATGTGCCTCTGCCTTAAAACATTCTCTCTGCAGCGTTACCCAGTGTAAGCTGCCTCCTTTCCCACTTATCAATCCTGCAAATGTAAACAGCACAGTACGGACAGCTGCACTGATTCCTCTACATTCTGAAACAATTTCAAACCAGAGAATCCTGTTCTTTGACAAATTCTAATGCTTTCCTTTTTCTACTGTGCTTTCACTTGGAGCTCTGCCCTCCTGGAACCCATGCACAGCACTGTGGCTCTGCAGAACACTGGCAACAAGCTCCCAGCTGTTGGTAGAAAGGCTTATCAGTGCAGAGCTGGGCCAGAACCAGACCACCCTGGCAGACAGTCCATATTCCTTCCCTGCTGCCTCACCATCTTGAGTCCTGCAGGCACCTCCAGGCATCCTGTGGCAGTATGACATGTGTCCCCCCAGTGATATATTAACTTGATGTTTCTTTACCCATAATTTTCTTTGTTTCCATCTTCAAAAATAGGAAAAGCAGATGTCAAAGTGACAACTTTATTGACTCCCCAAGCCCCAGAAGAATTTGCATTTTCTGCAAGAGAATAAAAAATGTATTTCATGACTGTTCTAGGAAAAACATGACCCTTTACACTAAAACTTCAACTACAAATGAAATGGGAGGTAGAGGGGAAAAGCTTATAGAAAAGAACTGGCAACAGTTTTTAAATACTAGGTGGTAAGGCAAATCACTTTGAAGTGGGATGAAGTGATTTAACTATAATCACTGGGCAGCCTCAGGTCCCAAATGACTGCCACACATCAAGAACACAGTTCATCATTCTCCTATGCCACTTCTATTATTACCTGACTCATTCAATAAAAGCTCTCAGTGGTTTTAGTTTTCATTTGCTTTAAGAAAAATCTCTTCTCCCAACTCCAAATGGATCCTACTGATCTTTATTACAATCTCTGGCTCCCAGCACATGAATCCCCTGGCCCTAGGTAAGAGGGCTAGTTGCTGGCCTCCAACCACCATCTGGCCACTTTTCTACCAAGAAGGCCTCAAATCACTCCTGGACTACTCAGCTCTTCCTGATGTACCTCCCCATGGGGATTTTATCCTCCTTTAGATATCACTGTTATAGCAACCCAACCCACCTAACCCAACCCAACATAATGCAAACCCCAACTCTACCACACGCATGAAAACCTTGTCCAACTCTGCCACACTTCTATTTCATGCACTTTCTGTGATGACCAAGGCAAGGCCACATCTTAGGTAATCCCTGACAATGCCTGGGCTCCACCCACAGTACAATGCATCAATTAGCTTTCAAATAAATTATTACTTTGAAACTGGGCTTCAAATGCATCTTCATTTTGGTCTAGAGATGGCCATTCATCTTTGTCATCAGAAACATCAGGAAGTGTAGGAGCCTGGAACATATTCATGATGAAACCTAAAAACCAGAAAGAATATCCATCAACAGATTGCAAAAGAGTTTAAATTTTTTATAGTTTAAGGTGCTACACATTCAAACAAAATGGTTTACCCAGTGCTTCCTTGGTGTGCACCGTGGGCGAGGGCTGGGCTCTGGAGGGTGTTGCCTGAACCATTCCCAGTGACGTGTTTGGAGTCGCATGGAAAGAACTTGCGCTGGCCACCTTGTGCGTTTCATACACTGGCAAAGGAACAGGACCAAGAGCAGGATCATCAGGTCATTTAAAACGTGTTAGAAGGCACACAATAACTTACTACAATTAGACCAGGTTACCGTGGTAACCGTAATTGTCAATAATCATCACTCCAGACCCACATACTTATCTTTGTAAGAATACATAAAGTAGGTGAGGCAAGAATCATAGTTTCACACAAAATAAAGCGAAGGCTCAAAGACACCGGGTGTTTGGCCTAAGATCAAACCAATTAGAGTTTTGTCACAGGTAGCATCCTGAGCTCCACCATGTCTCAAGTACTGTCTGCTTGTGGTCAGAGTGTAACCCCCACCCCCCCACTGTCAGTCCTAGACCACTTTCCATCCCACTCAGCTTGAGCCAGTGGTGTACAAGGCCCGCACAGCCTGGGCCCTGCTTGCCCAGGTTTCAGTGTATTCCTCTTTGCCCTGCTCGCCCTGAAGCTCTGGCCTCTTTACTGTGCTTAGAACACCAGGGATAGTCCTGCCTGGGGGCTCTGCATCTGCAGTTCCTCTGCTTGAAAACTGGTTCTCCGAGGTGGCTGCATGAGTAGCTCCCTCCCTATTCCTCTATGCAGGCATTACCCTCACCAGCATCTTCCCTGTTCACCTTCTCTGAAATCTAACCCCTTACTTCAATATTAGCCCTTTCATTCCTGGGGGGATTTTCATTGTTTTGTCAAGATTCCATCTCTAACGATGTAGAATGGTTGGTGCCCAGCATCCAGCAAGCAGGCACCAAGTCTCAGTTGAATAGAATGAGTCTCCAGCTGTTTCAGAGGGCCCACCCTCATTAATAGTCAATGGAAAGAATGCCACAGCCACCTGCAGGGGGAAGGGAACACCCACACTGTCCCAGGTAATTTAATAAACTATGCACACACTTCCAGTGTGGTGCCAGACAGGAGAACAGTATTCGTAGTTAAACTTTGAATCACCTTTCTTACTCGACCCAACTAACATGACTCATTTTAGATTAATGTACTGAGAAAGTTAATAGAAAAACTTGCATAAATTAATCTTTCAAAGAACTCTGAACTGATAAGATATTTACAATTAATACCATTGTTTTCAATAGTCTGGGGCTGAAATAACCCCTGGATTCTAAGAAGAGGATTCCTAACGCTTAGGTTTAGTAAGGTCAGAAGGCTTCCTGTCCCATAGCCCCAGTACAGCCCAAGGAGTGTGCCCCAGCAGGCCAGGATGAAGAGACCCCCATGAAGCTCACCTTCTTTGGTCTCTGCTCCACTCTGTGGCTGGAATCCATGAGCACTCTGACTCATACATCTGGAAGAGAAAACCCTGAGACACACAAGAATCAACATGTCTTACAAGAGAGTTTCTCATTAACTCTCAAGAAATAATAGTAAAAGAAGCTGGTCAACAATCACAGCCTGTTGCTGAAACACAGATGAAGCTGCTTAGATCCACGGTGTAAATAAATGAAATGTTTTTTCTCTTCAGTTCTTTTTGAGGAAAACACTCTTACAGATAAAGGCCAGGCATGGAACACTAGTATGTCGTGTCACTTCTGTGTCTCGGCACCACAACAACCAGCCCTCCTTGTGGCATGACAGGACAATGGCTTCCTAGTTCCAATGGGCTCATTTGCTGTACAGCATAAGGGGCTGACTGGGCACTGATGCCCAACAAGGTGGAGGCACCGATGTGCCTCAGCTGAGCGAATACCTTTCTGATGAGCCCACAGCCTCAGGCTAACATCCAGATTTTAAAACAATAGCTACCAACAAAGATAAGAAAGCTATGCAAACCACTTGCATTAAAGCTGTGGTTAGTACACTAGGGGCAGGGGCCTCACCTCATACTGCCCAGGATTCCCTTAAGGAATGTCATTAAAATGTGAAGTAAAAAGCACAAAGCACTTTTAATTAAACAATATCATATCAAATCACAAGTTGCAAGACAGTCACAGTGACTGAAGATAAAAACAAACAACAAGTGATGTGACATTAATTCTAATATCTGAAACCCAGAAAACTCTCAAAATTGGGGAAAAAAACTTTCACAATAGTGTGGACGTGGCTTGTGACATGGAGTCACAAACATGGATCCCATACTGCTCCGTGGGAGGACAAAAGGAGTACGAGGGCATGCCAGCCACTGCCTGGAGTAATGTCCCCTGCAGGCCTTGGCCACAGCCAGGAGGCAAAAGGCAATTCCAACTATAGGTGTTTATTCTTCAAATACAGAGCGACTTGCGTTTCAGGAAATTTTAATTTATAATTCAGAAGAAAAGTATGAAGACAAACAAATCTAAAATCTAGAAGAGGGATAGATCCCTCTAAAGAGGTATAAAATACACATGTTTGAAAGTTTTGGGCTCAATTTTTTTGATAATTTTTTTCAACAACATATTCATGTAAATCATTTTAGCTGGGTATGGTGGCACACACCTGTAATCCCAGCTACTCAAGAGGCTGAGCCAAGAGAAGCCCAAGTTTGAGGCCAGCCTCAGCAGCTTAGTACATACTCTCAGGAACAACAAAACCAAAAAAGAGATGAGGATGTTGCTCAGCGATAAAGCACCCTCAGGTTCAATTTCCAGTACTGCAAGAAAAACATTTTTTAATAGAGATACCCCATCTCTTACATAATGCTCTTGATACTGCAGGTCATAAAAAAGAACCTGACAGATGCCATTTACACCACTCTCATCTCCAGGACTGGCTTTGACTTACCTGGACTCTGTCACTGGCTGGGCTGTCAAAGGAGTAGGAGGAGCTATGCTCTGGCACACTGCTGGGGACACCAAAGCAGGAGGAACAGCATCTGCCGCAGGAGGAACAACAGGAGGCACCTCTCTGGGCTTCTCGCTCAAGTTCTTTGGGGTTTGCTGATTGAGTGACAGAAGACATCGAGCACCAAGTTCCCACTGAGCACCTGTGCCTAGCCCCACACATGCTGAATCCACCTTTCATGCCAGACAAACAAAGGAACAAAAATAAACCACAAAGACCAGAATGTTATTATCAGGTATTAGAGCTTTCAAAGCATGTGACCCTTATCCTTCCAGGTGCTTTAAAACACCTGGAAATTTTCAACAGTGACCAAAAAAGACCACTCCAAAACATAACAAATGCTTTGTTGCTTCCAACCCCGGCTGTGAATGCCACTCACACTTCTAACCATTGGAAAATAACCAGCCTCTGCAGTCATATCAGTATTTAAGAAGTGTCTTGTTTCTCTTTATTAAACTGAGGGAAAAAAAAACAATAAATCAATGTTACCAAACGCTCACAATGGTGTTCTCTTAAACTACCCTTGATAGGCAGTGTCGTCTTCCTAAATAGGACATGTGTATATGAACTGCCTCAGAAATAGGGTTCATGTTGGGAAGAATTAGACTAAAGGTCTTTGTTTTTCTACTCACAAGTACATAGATTAGAACTAATGTTACCAACTTAAAAGACAGAAGGGTTAATTCCTTGCCCAAAAAGTATCCTTACAAATTGTTAGGAAAAACATCAAATGTCTAGAATATTGTTTTAAACAATAACACTACTTATCAAAGAATATAACTTAAAACGACCTACATCATTTCCTTACCTACTAAATTAGTACAGATCAAAAATAATTGTACACCCCAACTGGAGGAGGAGCCCAGCCTCCCGCCTGCACGGTTGGCAGACCATGCGACCCGGAGAGGGGGCACAGCTGCCCGCCAGAGAGGTAGACAGACCACCCCAACTGGAGGAGCCGCCTGCCCATACGGTCACCTGACTGAGCTCTGGACAAACATAGGTCTCCCCAACACCCCCCACCTCATCAAACACCTTATGAGAAAAAATGATGAAACTCATCTTGGAAACTCCCACCAACCCTTAAAACTCAACAACCGGTGGGCGTGGCTACCAGTTTGGTTCTTCAGCGGATCAGGCACCTGGTTTACATCTCAGAGAATAAGAGTGGAGAGGCCACAGGTGGAAGTTCAAGTCCTCTCATACTGACTACCACCACCACCCTGAACCCAGAGACTCCAGCTAGGAATTGACAATGCCACCAACTGGAAGATATGAAAACAGAGTTCTGAGAGGCATTTTTTTTCTTTCTTTTTTTATCTTCTCTCTTTCTTTTCATCCATTCATCCAGTCTCCTCTACCCTTCCCCCTCTGGTCCTTGAAACCTCAACATATGTGAAACCAAGAATTGTGCATGAAAAAGGTCTTTAACAACTGAGTCACCAGAATAATGTAATATAGAGGAATTCCATATGCCCCACCTCTCTCCCCCCTTTTATTTCTTTTTTCTCTTATTTTCTTTTTCCCACCCTCTTTTTTCTCTTTCTATCCTTGTTATTTGTTTTTCTCCTTCTTACTCCCTCTATCCCAAAAGACACAACATAATCTATGGGACACAATGAAAGCAGTTCTAAGAGGAAAATTCATTGCTAGGAGTTCATTCCTTAAAAAAAGAAAAAAAAAAACATATAAATGATCTCGCACTTCATCTCAAAACCCTAGAAAAAGAAGAGCAAAACAACAGCAAAAGTAGTAGAAGGCAAGAAATAATTAAAATCAGAGCTGAAATCAATGAAACTGAAACAAAAGAATTGAAAAAATTGACAAAGCTAAAAGTTGGTTCTTTGAAAAAATAAATCAGATCGACAGACCCTTAGCCATGCTAATGAAGAGAAGAAGAGAGAGAACTCAGATTACTAGCATACGGGATGAAAAAGGCAATATCACAACAGACACTACAGAAATACAGAAGATAATTAGAAATTACTTTTAATCCTTATACTCCAATAAAATAGAAGATAGTGAAGGCATCGATAAATTTCTTAAGTTATCTGATCTGCCCAGATTGAGTTCGGGGGATATACACAACTTAAACAGACCAATATCAATTGAGGAAGACAGGGATGCCCTCTCTCTCCACTTCTGTTCAAGAAGCCATCAAAAGACTACCAACTAAGAAAAGCCCAGAACCGGATGGGTATACAGCAGAGTTTTACAAAACCTTTAAAGAAGAACTAATACCAATACTTTTCAAGCTATTTCAGGAAATAGAAAAAGAGGGAGAACTTCCAAATTCATTCTACGAGGCCAACATCGCCCTGATTCCTAAACCAGATAAAGACACTTCAAAGAAAGAAAACTACAGACCAATATCTCTAATGAACCTAGATGCAAAAATCCTCAATAAAATTATGGCAAATCGGATACAAAAACATATCAAAAATATTGTGCATCATGATCAAGTAAGATTCATCCCTGGGATGCAAGGATGGTTCAATATATGGAAATCAATAAACGTTTTTCACCACATCAACAGACTTAAAGATAAAAACCATATGATCATCTTGATAGATGCAGAAAAAGCATTCAATAAAGTACAGCATCCCTTTATGTTCAAAACATTAGAAAAACTAGGGATAACAGGAACATACTTCAATATTATAAAAGCTATCTATGCTAAGCCTCAGGCTAGCATCATTCTGATGGAAGAAAAATTGAAGGCATTCTCTCTAAAATCTGGAACAAGACAGGGATGCCCTCTCTCACCACTTCTGTTCAACATAGTTCTCAAAATACTGGCCAGAGCAATTAGACAAAAGAAATTAAAGGCATAAAAATAGGAAAAGAAGAACTTAAATTATCACTATTTGCGGTTGACATGATTCTATACCTAGCAGACCCAAAAGGGTCTACAAAGAAACTACTAGAGTTAATAAATGAATTCAGCAAAGTGGCAGGATATAAAATCAACACACATAAATCAAAAGTATTCCTGTATATCAGCGACAAATCTTCTGAAATGGAAATGAGGACAACCACCCCATTCACAATATCCTCAAAAAAAATAAAATACTTGGGAATCAACCTAACAAAAGAGGTGAAAGATTTATACAATGAAAACTACAGAACCCTAAAGAGAGAAATAGAAGAAGATCTTAGAAGATGGAAAAATATACCCTGTTCATGAATAAGCAGAACTAACATCATCAAATTGGCAATATCACCAAAAGTTCTCTATAGGTTTAATGCAATGCCAATCAAAATCCCAACAGCATTTCTTGTAGAAATAGATAAAGCAATCATGAAATTCATATGGAAAAATAAAAGACCCAGAACAGCAAAAGCAATTCTAAGCAGGAAGAGTGAATCAGGCGGTATAGCAACACCAGACTTCAAACTATACTACAGAGCAATAGTAACAAAAACAGCATGGTACTGGTACCAAAACAGGCGGGTGGACCAATGGTACAGAATAGAGGACACAGAGACCAATCCACAAAATTACAACTATCTTATATTTGACAAAGGGGCTAAAAGCATGCAATGGAGGAAGAATAGCATCTTCAACAAATGCTGGGAAAACTGGAAATCCATATGCAACAAAATGAAACTGAATCCCTTTCTCTCGCCATGCACAAAAGTTAACTCAAAAGGGATCAAGGAGCTTGATATCAAATCAGAGACTCTGTGTCTGATAGAAGAAAAAGTAAGCTCCAATCTACATATTCCCTAAAGACCTTAAAAGATCGCATTATAGGGATACTGCTACATCAATGTTCATAGCAGCACAATTCACAATAGCTAGGCTGTGGAACCAACCTAGATGTCCTTCAATAGATGAATGGATAAAAAAAAAATGTGGCATTTATACACAATGGAGTATTACTCTGCACTAAAAAATGATAAAAGCATGGCATTTGCAGGGAAATGGATGGCATTAGAGCAGATTATGCTAAGTGAAGCTAGCCAATCCCTAAAAAACAAATGCCAAATGTCTTCTTTGATATAAGGAGAGCAACTAAGAACAGAGCAGGGAGGAAGAGCATGAGAAGAAGATTAACATTAAACAGGGATGAGAGGTAGGAGGGAAAGGGACAGAGAAGGGAAATTGCATGGAAATGGAAGGAGACCCTCATTGTTATACAAAATTACATATAACAGGAAGTGAGGGGAAAGGGTAAAAAAAACAAGAGAGAGAAATGAATTACAGTAGATGGGATAGAGAGAGAAGACGGGAGGGGAGGGGGGATAGTAGAGGATAGGAAAGGCAACAGAATACAACAGACACTAGTATGGCAATATGTAAAAACGTAGATGTGTAACCAATGAGATTCTGCAATCTGTATACGGGGTAAAAATGGGAGTTCATAACCCACTTGAATCAAATGTATGAAATATGATATATCAAGAACTATGTAATGTTTTGAACAACTAATAAAAAAATAAAAATAAAAAATAAATAGAAGAACAGAAAAAAAAATAATTGTAATACAGGTTTACTTACATATTGTTTATATAAAATGCTTGGAATTAGAAATGTGTCAGGTTTCAAAATTTTTTCAGATTTTGGGAATATTTTCATAGACTAGTTAAGCATGCATCCCTTATTCAAAAATTTGCAATCTGAAATGCTCTCAGATCCACAACTTTCTGAGAATGGGACATGACACTAAAAAAGTTTCAGATTTGGGAGCTTTCCAGATTTCAGAGATGCTTGACCAATATTCAGTTCTGAAGAAAATATTTTAAAAAGAATAATCAGAGATTTTCTCTACCAGATAGCAAAATAGGAAAGCTATAGCATATATACAATATGGAAAGATCAAGAAGAGATATACTCTCACTCCTCTTCTCTATCCAGAATTCACCTAATCCTCCCATGCTCCCCCTCCCTACCCCACTATAAGTCAGCCTCCTCATTTGATTTTTTGGCAATTGGAGAAAGGGAGGGGGCAGGGGATTAGCAAGGGAGGTGGAATATAATGGACATCATTATCCAAAGTACATGTATGAAGACACGAATTGGGTGTCAACATACTTTATATATAAACAGATATGAAAAATTGTGGTATATATGTGTAATAAGAACTGTAATGCAAAAAAAGGTAAATAAAGGCATGAATTGGCGTGAACATACTCTATATACAAAGATAAGAAAAATTGTATCCTATATGTGTAATAAGAATTGTAATGCATTCCGCAGTCATGTATTTAAAAAAAATCAATAAAAGAGTAAATAAATAAATATATATATATATATATATATATATATGTATAAAGAAGAGAGATAGTGACTAAAACAAATATTAGAAATGAATTTTATAATATAAAAACTTAGTATGTGATAAACATATTTTGAATAAAGGGGCCAAGCTGGTCAATAAATGATTTATGGACAACTGGCAATTCATTTTGGAAAGTACATCTTCATGCCACCTCTACACAGGAAAATCCTATAAAGGGACCTGGAGGACCAGACCCTTAGGGTACTGAGTATGATGGAGGGACAGAGCTGTGCATCACATTTCTTTTGTTACAACACGCTTCCCAAGAACAAAAGGGATTACATTTGTAAAACCGAGAGTCAGAATGATCCAGGACTTTCCAATACCAATGGTAGAAGCCAAAAGGCAACGGGCAATGCCTTTGAAAACTCTAAGGGAGGCTGAGGCAAGAGGATTGCCAGGTCAAGGCCAGCCTGGACAACTTAACAGACTCTGTTCCAAGATCAAAAGCAAACCAACAGAAAATGCACTGAGAGTATAGCTCAGTGGTAAAGTAACCCTGGGTTCAATCTCTAGTACTGCATAAAATCCAAAATGACTTGAGGGAAAATGATTTCCTTCCTAGAACAGTTCTAGTCAAATCATCAACCAGTGTGAGGGTAGAACAAAGACACCATTAGACAAGCAAGAGATCTCAAAAACTTAACCCCTCATACATGCTTTTTAAAAAAGTTATGAGAGATTGTGTACCTTTAAAATGGGGACCTTAAGGAAAAGCAATGGCATGTGAATCAGGGATATACCACCAGAGAGAAGCAGGAAGAACCACTCCTCAGAGGCTCTGGAAGACATCTGGTCAAGAAAAGGGAATGGGAGTGCATCTGATGTATTGGATGTGATTGATGAATATTTTAAGTTTCTTCAGAATTTGGGGATAGATGACTGATAAGAAGCAAGAAAATACATAAAAACAAAACAATGAGACAATTATTTTAACAATTGCTTATATCTATCAAGGGAAAACACAAGTTATATAAAAATTGAAATAAACATTAAAAATGAAAAAACCCAATAGAAAAATAGACAAATCCATCAAAGTCAATTTATTTGATTGGTACCAGGGATTGAACCCATGGGTGCTTAACCACTGAGTCATACCCCCGGCCCTTTTTATTTTGAGACAGAGTCTCCCTAAGTTGCTGAGGTCAGCCTTGAACTTGTGAGCCTCCTGTCTCTGTCTCTGGAATCACTGGGATTTTAGATGTGTACCACCACACCTGGTTTTATGGTCAATTTAAAGAAAAAAGAAGACAAAAAGCCACTAAATCAATTAAAAATGTCCAGTACCACTTGTAATTAAAGAAACAGGTGGTTGAAAATACTTAGGATAACTAACATTATCAAAGTGTATGTGAGAAACAAGTAATTTTATATACTATTGATATGAGGTAAAATGAAATTTTTTAGAGGACAGTATTTTAGGTGCACAAACTTCAAAGGCAACAGTTGTACTTCCATCATTTCTAGAGAAACAATCTTGTATCATGTTTGTAACAGTCTCTGTATGATGTTGGTACCTGCCCTGCTGTAAGTATGACAGAAGACCATGCTGCAGCGGGTAAACTGGGTCTCTGTGCAGTGATATTGAAAGATATGTTTGTAGAAAAAGCAGAAAATAAGTCTTATTTATATGGAAAATTCAACTGTGTTCATTTTTATGTGTGTTCATGCACAGCATATATCTGGAAAAAAGATAAATTTCAGCAATTAGCACTGAATAAGAACATTCGTGGATATTCATGTATGTTTGAGTCTTCCCCCGACCCGTGTGGGCAGCTGAAATTAAGGTCACTTGTGTGAATTTCCAGGGACATCAAATAAAACACAGACACACGCTTTACCTTTAAGCAAGCTTCAGGACACGGCTTTTCTGCTCTCGGCCTCAGGCTCCCCAAATGGGGGAGCAAGAGAAAGTCACGAGAGGCTGGCGAGAGAGAGCAAGCACATTCGGAAGCGGGCTTTTATTGGGGGACCTTATTCTTAGAAAGTTCCATCCAAAAAAGGCCAGAAGGGGCAGGGTTACAAGGGATAGATGAGTGTAATTCAACCCAAGGGGCCATGGAGCAACACACCTACATCTGAAGGCACGCCCTCAACTTCCTGGACCGGGGCAATGTCCAGGTCACTATAAGATGTAGTGACTGGTCAAAGCCTCTCGGCTCCAGGATGGAAGGTGCAAATCATTCAGAGTGGCTCCCCATAATTGGGTATACATACTTATATCTAGTGAATGTTCTGGCATAGATTTTGCATAATATATATATATATGTATATATATATATATATATATATATATATATATATATATTACACACACACACCTTTCATTCAATATTAAAAAAAAAATCATTGCAGTCATGAATTTTCTATCATTTTAAAAACATGCATTTAAATAAGCTTTACCTTTAAAGTATCCTATGTCACAGACAGACATATACAATGTGGAAGATAAGCAAATGTAATATAGCTTAAATTATTCCCAATCTCTCCCATTCATAAATAATTTCAAGAAAATATGTGGCTGTAATATTCATCCCTATTTCTTCTTCCCACACAAGACAATGGCAAACAGAAATATATCTAGATGACACATTATTGGAAGTCTATAGTCATTGTATGAAAGCCAGAAAAAGGACGCTAAGTGCTAATGTGTGAATATATAAGCATGGTCACACACATACATGAAACCTCAGCCCTCTATTCTCTACATTCCTTTGTTCATTCTTCATTTGAATGTCTTTCTGAATCACACAATTTTAAATTTTGGAAAGTTACTAGCTAGAATTAACTCTAAAACAGGGCCTAGAGAGCCAACAATCCCCACCGCTGGGCACAGGACGCCCAGGTCAGAGCATGTCTGTACCTAAGGCTTTTCCTGGACACTCGGCAGGTCCTCCTGGGACAGCTCCACCACTTGATGCAAATTCTTATGAAGCTCATCCATTTTCTGCTTTAATAGCTGCTCTTCAAAAGCATTTGCTTCTTTCTTTTTCATATAATGTCTGTCTTCATTTACTTAAGGAAAAAAAAAAGGTTTATATGCAAAGCTTAAATTCAGTTCATCAGAGGAATACATAACAAATGGATAAAGTCCAATTTTAAGATGGCAAGTCCTATTTTAAGATGGCAACATTTTTTAGTTTTTTCCATATTTACAATCTTTATATGCCCTTAGCACAGTAACTATTAAATTCAGAGTATAAGTTACAAAAATTTATGAAGATCAAGTCTACCTGGTAATAGCACAGTATCTTATTAAATGCTTCTCATAAAACAATTGGGGTTGTGCTAATCATTTGAAAATAATTGATCATTTCAGTTTTTAAAAAAGATACGATTCTCTAGGAAGTAAAAGTAAAAGAGTTGGGGCATCAAGCATACTGTCAGTCACACAGCTCAAAACTGGCTCATGAGACAAAGTAGACTCTGGCTGGACACTTTCAGGCTGTGGTATGTGAATGAAAAAATTATCCAGGCATAATTCAAAATGGATCTCCAAGAATACTGACTTTTTGTTGTTGACCAAATATGAAAATGGGCTGGCCTGGCGTCAGTTTTGTTCTCCTCCTTCTCCTTTGCCTCCTGCCAGGAACTCGGTTTGCTCCTAGGTTCCGGGTGACGGTGACAACTCTGATCAGCACTGGCCCACGATGATCACATTTGGTGGACTTGCCTTCATGCCCTCCTTTGCTATTCGATGTGAAATCACTCTAAGCCTCAAGGCATGGGAGTATTAGACTCCAGTAGGGAGAATACGTCAATGAGTGGTATGGGTCTCCAGCGGCCAGTCTTAAGGAATACCAAGTTTCTAGAAGCACTGGGCGCACTTCCTGGCTGCCATGTGGAATGCTAGCCATCCATCGGGCTGACCCAGGCAGTGTCTTCCTCATCCCTGGCCCAGGGGATATTTTTAGGCCCAGGGGGATATTCTTGGCCAGCAGAGGGCTCACAGGGACATGGGGTCCTTCCAGCTCATGGCTCTGCCCCCGCCCCAAGCCTGAGACAACAGAGCCACATTCCCAGCCTGACATTAATATCTTGAATAGGGAACCCTCCTCCCTTTAACTTACGTTTTCTATTTAAGGTGGGCTTCTTGTATGGAGCATCTAAGTGGGTCTCTCACTGTAAACTCTTACATTCCCCTAATAATGTATTACATGTTAGGTATATTTTTATATGCCTATTGGTTTCTCATGTTTTCTTTTTGAAGGGCTTGTTCAAGTTTTTGCTCATTTAAAAAACTGAGTTATCTTTTTCTACATTTCACTGTCAATGATAGAAATTTAGGTTTTTCTTGTTCTTTATAAATTTGAGGAAGTTCCCACCTGTTCCTAGTTTGTAGGGAATTTCTTAAAACTCGTGAATGGGCACTGGAATTTGTCAATGTTTTTTCTTTGTTTATTGAGATGTTCACATGATTTTTTCTTGTCTACTAATATGATGAAATAACATTACAATTTCGCATATCCAATGCTGGATGCACAGGTGTGTACATCTGAACATGGGGAGAAATTCCAGCTGGTCGTGACCTACTGTCCTTTCTATAAATTGCTAGATCCAACTTGAGAATGTTGTTTAGGATTTTAGTTTCTATATCCATGAAGGATACTGGTCTTGTAATGTCATCGTTTGGTGTCATGTTTTTCCTAGATTTAGGAAATACGTTAGGGAATGTTTTCTCCTTTTCTATTCTTTGGAAGAGAGTGCATAAGATGGGTATTATTTCTTCCTTAAATGTTTGCGGGAAGTCACTAGAGTGAAGCCATAAGGACTTGGAGTTTTCATTGTAGGAAGTTTTTTAATTGAAGTTATAATTTCTTTAAAAGAGAAATTCAAATTTTCTATTTCTTCTTATGTCAGTTTCAGTAAATTATGGTTTTTTATAAAATTATCTATTTCATCAATGTTGTCAGATTTACTGGCATACAATTCCTTATAATATCCCTTATTGTCCTCAGTGTCTGCAGGATCAGTAATGATATTTCTATTTCAATAGGAGATATTGATAATTTGTTTTCTTTTCTTTTTTTTTGTACCAGGGATTGAGCTCAACCACTGAGCTACATCCCCAGCCCTATTTTTTTTTTTTTTTAATTTAGAGACAGGGTCTCACTGTGTTGTTTAGCACCTCACTGTTGCTGAGGCTGGCTTTGAACTTGCGATTCTCCTATCTCAGCTTCCAGAGCTGCTGGGATTACAGGTGTGCATGTGCCACCTCGCCCGGCTTTCTTTCACTCTTTTTAAAGTATCTTGGTCAGTCTTTCTGGGCATCTTTCAATTTTATTAATCTCTTCAAAGAATCAACCTTCATCTCCATTGATTTTCTCTTCTGTCCACCTGTTTTCTATTTCATTAATTTATACTCTTTGTTATTTCCTCTTTTCTACATTCTTAGGTTTAATTCACTCTTCAATTTCTAGTCTCTTAAGTTCCCAGCTTAGATCACTGATTTTAAACCTTCCCTCTTTCTAGTATATGCAATTAAAGCTACGGATTTCTACCTAAGCACCACTTAAGCTACATCTCATGAAAGATACATTATTTTTTTAGAAGTCATTCAGACTATCATTTGGTATTAGGTAAAAAATGGTCTTTTAGGAATCAGGGAAGAGCTGAGCAGAAAAGGATTCCAGAGATGGCGATGCTCCATATCTTGCCTGGGGAGCTGGATATACATTGCATTTTCAAAAATGCAATACTCTATACTTAGACCTGAACTGTACACAACACTAGAAGACAGGTACCAGTCCCTCTCATAAGTGAAGAAATCTAAGGCCCAGATGGGTTAACTGTGTGTGTACCAACATCACACACTGAAGAGCCAGGGTTAACCCACTGCGGTACCACACACTCACACACACAGCGCACTCCACATTTAATGTGTGGTACCACACAAGGGCTTCTCCATCATCCTGTGTGAGATGGTTCAACTCAGTGAGCTTACCTTACTGCCATCAAACAGACAGAGGCAAACATGTCTGCTGAGCACCTGGATGCTCTTTCCTGGGAGAGGAATCATCTTACAGCTCCACAGGGTGAGGATCAAGGAAACACGACTTGGCCTTGACTTAATCTGAAAGAAAAACATAAAAACCTATTAATAGTGGTACAAATTCATTTCCAAAGCATCATTTGTAAAATACAGCTTAAGAAGATATACATAGAATACAAAAAGGAAAACTTTTACATGGATATACATACACAGAGTTTCAATAGTCTGTTCAAAATCAAACCCAGTTATTTCAGGTAAATTTTGCATAAAGTTATATTTGAAATATTTGCATTTTTTTCTTAACTACTTAAAAACTTCAATGAAAGACTACTAGTACTAGCAGGTAAAATATATGACCTGACCCTCGAATCACTGTATTCTAGTCTCCAGGTCCATTCCCATACGATGTGAGGAATTGTAAAGAGTTACCCTAGCATGACAACCAAGATACCTGGCATTAATGTCACCCAGCTACCTCCTCTTTGGCTCTTAGATGCTTTGACATAGAATGTCATGTTTGGTCTGACTGTTCAAATCTATTTCACAGATAAAGGTCAGATTGTGAATACATAAACTGGCATTCTGTATTTTTATTTTTAAAGAACAGCTTCAATCAGCTAAACTTTACATTCTGCTTTATGATCACAAGCCTTTTCATTTAAATAATTTATATTGTTGCAAAAGATAAGATAATATCAATAATCTGTCACCTTTTTATTTAAGTAATGAGAGCTGGGTTTTTAGTTCCCGGGCACAAGTTCACGGCATTAACTGTGATCTGCTCAAGCACTGGTGCACCAAGCAGCCCCTCTGCCCAATCGCAATACAGCACCTCCTACTAAGGTGCCAGTTGATGCTCAGGGTGAGAGGATTAGGGGCACCAAGTTCTGCACCCCCCTTCCTACCACCCCGGCCAACACTGAGGGGTAAAGTCAAGGTAAATGGGAAGAGAGTGACATACTCTAATGCAGTTTATATCTGTTACAGGCACATATAAAGTAGAATTAAAGATCAAGAGCATATTCTACTTCAAATACTGGCATAGCAAGAATCTTTTTTTCTTGGTGGTACCCAAAAAGTGTGATCATGAGGTTCTGCCGACTTTTTCATTCCCACTCAACTAAGATCATGTCACTTCCACTCTTCCTGACGGAGCTGGCAGCTTCCCACTGCAAGAGATCTGAGATGAGCAGCTCGCAGAGAGCAAAGTCTGCTTAGTTCTTGGTCTCAGAGGTCTTAGTCCATGGTCGCTTGGCTCCACTGTTTTGGGGCCAGTGGCAAGGCAGAGAATCAGAGCGGGGAGCACATGGTGGCGTGATGTGTCACCTCGCAGCAGCCAGGAAGCAGATGGGAGAGAGGCAGGGGCTGGGGTCCTACAATCCCTTCATGGGTGTGGCTCAGCCATGTAACTTCCTCTCACTAGGCCCCAGCTCCAGGTCCTACCACTTCCCAATAGCCCCCAGGCTGGCAGCAAGCCTTGACCCATGGGCCGTGGGGCACCTATCCAAAGCACAGTGCTGGCCAACACTGACTGCGTTCTCATACTCTGCCAGGCACTGCCAAAGCCTTCATAAATTCTCACAACCGCTCGATGTTAGGAGGACTGTCATCCCTGTTCCCAGATGAAGACACTGAGGTAAAGCATGATGAACAGGGAGACTCAGTATTACATCCTTTGTGGCCATGGGAGAAGGGCACAACCGCTAAGAGAAACCAGAGTCAGGGGACCAAGTCTAGGTGCTGCCTTGGCTATGTGAACACCACTGCTTTAAAGCCACATGTCACTCATGTGCTGGCCCCAGGACAACGGCAGCCAGGCTGCAGCATCTCTGTTGTCGCTGTACTCACAGTGCCTGTTTTCGCGTCCCACATCAGATCTCTGAAGGCCAGCTGTGATGCCGTGAGGTCAGGTTGCAGAAAGTAACTTGCTCGAAACTGATTCCCTGAAAAAACAGCTTTCCTTTATTTTCTTATAAAAAGAAGAATGAAATTCAAAACCAAAAGTCTAAGACATTATGCTACAAATTTAGGAAACAGATATTTCCAAAATGCCAAGGGGCTTACTAGCAACTTGCTTTCCAAGACAGATGAACCAAGATAGAATCATGCTCAAAATTTTAAGATAAAAACTGATAAAAGACTACTTTAAGATAGTTTTAAGGAAGATCTTAAAGAGTTTAGACCAGCAACATGCTTCACAGTGAAGATGATTTATTCAAATATTTCTATAAAATGCAGAAATGTGTAACTTTTTTTATATATTTTAGAAAAAATACATAACCATTAGTTTTGCTTCTTTTTTAAATTTTTTTAGTTGATGTAACTTTATTTTTATTTATATGTGGGGCTGAGGATCGAACCTGGTACCTCACACATGCTAGGCAAGTGCTCTGCCATTGAGCCCCAGCCCCAGTCCCAGCCCTGCTTCTTTCTTCACATATATGTTTTTAGTTGTAGACGCACAAAATACCTTCATTTTATTTATTTACTCTTCCGTGGTGCTGAGGATGGACCCGGTGCCTCACATGTGCTAGTCAAGCGCTCTACATTGAGCCCGGCCCCAGAACCTAGTTTTACTTCTTAACACAAAAGTGCAGGAATCCATCCACAAAATGCACGAGGACCTTTTCAACACTTAAGCCAGCGAGGGGGTAGGTCTCGTATTTGGGAACTTATAGTGGCACTTCTGCTATTAAGACCACCCAATGCAAGTGAACTCCCCCTCCACTCTGCCAAAAGGTCCTGCGCAGCACCGGAGATGGGTATGACCTGTCAGGAATGAAGCAGCCTACCTGTCCCCACCTCTATCCTGCTTTGGTGAAGAATTTTCTACCAAAAGTCTTTGATGTGTTCCAATATAAATAAAGCAAGCGCGGGCTCCATTCTTTGTTAGGAGCTAGACCCATCTGGTCAGCTTTGCCCTTTGATGCCCCTGCTCTGAAACTGCTTTCCTGTGTTCTGAGGTCATCTCGTGGTACTTTTTTTAACTATTACTTCCCAGCCAGCCCATCCCTCCGAAGGGAAGCCATTCCCTTGCCCACGCAGGATATGGGAGATACATAAGCATTTTTATACTTCTCTTCCATAGTTTATCATGAAGAATATTTATTATAAAATCACTTTTTTGTTTAAGAAATCATTTAAGTCCCTGCCCTGTGCCATGGGCTGTGCTAGGAGCTGCAAATGGAGCCGAGAATCCTTGTTGACCACAGCTGAGTGAGGGAAACAGAGAAGTAGGCACATGAGACTAGTGCATGTGCTCACAGGGTGGGAGGGAAGCCGCGCTGCCAGAGCGGGCATCGCTGCCAAGGTAGAAGGGACCCTGAGACTACAGGATGGGAAGGGGCAGGAAGAACCTTCCCAGCAGAAGGAACCTTGAAGCAGCCCTTCCACCCACAGTTAATGGCTCAGGCACACAGGAGCCAGCCTGCCCCTCATGACTCCCCTTCAAAATGAGCTTCTAGACAAAAGTTGCCAAGTAGCGGGAAATCCAGGGTGAACAGGAATCAGAAAGCCCACGGAACGCTCCAGGAGAGCACTTGCTGTGAAGAGGAGCAGAGGAAGGGAGGCTTCCTCGCTGGGATGGGATGGGCTGGTGGCACTATGCTGGGACGGGATGGGCCGTTGGCACTGTGGTGCGCTGCTCACAGTGGTGGCAGGGGAAGGCAGGACAGGCAGGCTAGAGAGCAGGAAAGGGCTGGCAATTAAAGAGAATAGGGAAGGGCTGGAGCCCACAACACAGGTAAACAGATGGCCCTCTCATAGAACTGGAGTCCTTGCTTATGGTCACAAGAGGGACAAGGAAAGGACGTGCTCCAAAGAGAAGTGAGACTCGGCATCTTCCTCAACTTGTTTTAGCTACCAGAGAAAAATTAGCCTCCAAGCATGGCTGCAGAGGCCGAGCGCCACCGTACCTTCCTCCAGCAGCTGGGAGAGTGTGGAAGGCCTGAAGCCTGCGGGGATAGCCCCCATGCTGGTTAACACACCCACGGTGTTCATCTGCCGAGGAGAGGACAAACAAAAGTGGTCTGCTCGCTTCCATCCATGGTTCCTCACCTCCCCACTGTGTCCCTTCAGCACCACAGCAAGCCCAACCCAACGGGAAAACACCACGTGCACGTGTCGGGAAAGTGCTGCAACGTGACCCAATTCCTGAGTGGACGTGGCCATCACTGGATCTGCACTCTCACAAGGACTTGGGGCCCACATAGTGCTGGGCGCAGAGCTTTGTGTTTCTAGATCACTGCTTCAAGTACATTCTGACTGTAATGCTCCTGCTCCACCCCCACCCCAACTGCACTGCCTTTCAGCAGATGATACCACTAGCATCTCCTTGGGAGTTAGAAGAGCAGTAGAAGGTCAAGAAGATGCTAACTGAACCGTTCATGGTGATTACTCACGGGGTGGAGAATTTTCATTTTGTCGTGTCATTTTTTTTAAATGACAGTATTACAGATAGTGTCTTACCTTTCTGGGTTTTTCAGACTTTTCAAATAATAACTAAAATCTAATGCCAGCCTTTGCCAAAATGATAAATAATCTGGATAGGATCAATGAGAAAGATTCCGAGCTCTGAAATCACACCATGAATGAGATGATCTACTCTTCTTGTACAGAAGCCCTAATGAGAAATGCTGGTTGCAGCTCAGGCTTGCTAAGGCAGAAAGAGAAGCCTTCTGCCCTGCACCTTCCACACCTGAGCCTGGGTAGATCTAGGCAGTCTAGAAGAGTCTCCATCCTGGTTTGAATCTGAACTCAACCAGAACTAAAGGTAATAGAACACTTAGGACATCCCAAATGTCTTCATTGCCAAAAATATTATAAGACATCAAATATAAAGTATTATTAATAAGACAGCAGATACCAACCTCTGAGATAGCTTTTTGAACAGCACTGCGGCGAGTATCAGTTCTGGGGAAATGAAAGAGCAGGTAAGTGCAGGCGCAGCCTCTGCCCCTCACCACACGAATCAGAGAACAAGTACAAACACTCAGTAGATTCTGAAGACCAAACAATCTCTAGGCGAGGCCAAGCTAGAACTAAATGCACTAAAAATAATTGCAGAACTAAAGTAGCCACGACCTTTAGGTCAACAATAATATGAAAAGCTCTCTGGGTATAAGTTGACTCCATTTCAAGAAAATCTTGCATTATTTTAATAGTAAAAATAAATAAAAAGTCGGCAGAAGCTGCTCGCTCTCCCGCGCTCTGTACCTCTGATTAGCTTCGGATTCACCCTCCGTCCCCCTGGTGTCCTCCTCACTGCCCTCTTCACTTGTCGCCTGCTCCTCTTCTTTGTCACAGGGCTGGAAAAGTGTTGAAACAGGAAGTGCTTTCCAACTAACACAAAAATCAACCAATAAAAATGTTACGACTTTCAGAAACTTTCAGGCACAGAGGGGAATTTATATGCGACAGGGAAAAAATTTCAACCCATGACTGATAACTTCACTATGTGAAACAATGACAAAGACTAAAGTAAACAGCAAATTCACCAAAATAAATCCCAGGTAGAATTTATTCAAATGAAAAAAATTAAAAGAATTACCTTTGATAAGAGAAAATAAAGGTGGAGTAAAGCCCTTTGCAGTTACGATACCAAAATTTAAAAAATCATAAATGGAAATGCTAGCAGATTTCACTAATAAAAAATACACGCAGCTGAAGGTCAATAAAGAAACCATTAACACCAAGTTCTAAGGGTTAATTTCATAAAAAGCTCTTATAAATCAAGAAAAAGATTTTTTAAAAAAATTCATTTGAAAAATGGTCAAAGAAACTGAACTGGTTATCCACAAAGAAGAAGCGCAAATGGTCGTAAATCAAATGAAAGGATGCTCGGCCTCATTGGGAGTATCACAAGTACAAATAAAAACTATGAGGCTGTTTTGTTGACCACATTGGCAAAGGCTAAGACAGACTGGTACTGGCCAGCCTCGGCAGATGCATGGGGAAATAAGCCCTCTTGACATAGGAGGCCATAATTTTGCCAAGACAAAATTGGCAAAATAAATCAAGATATAAAGGTGTAAACCCTTTGAAGCACTGACAAGCATGTAGGATTTCACCCAAGAAGAACAACCAAGAGTCTACAAAGAGGTACATTCAGACTGATCCAAACAGGCTGCAGGTGGCCACCCTCCACCTCTTCCTCTCTAGCAGAACCACTGACTCATTGGGCCTGCTGAGACTCCATCTGGCCAGCCAGCCTCCCTTGCAGCTAGGTGTGGCCTGGGGACTAAATATGCTGGTCGTCGAGACGTGGCTGAAGTTTTCTAACTTCCAGAAAACTTTTTACCTCCTTAGATAGCAGCTCATATTTCTTGATTCTTTCCTCTTTTTCCTTTTGCTGCTCAGAATCATTAAAGGATTTGGCCACTGACTTAACTAAAGAGGTAACCCAGGAAGAGCTGCCTCACTTGGAGCTATGGAGTTGCAGGTGGGGCCTGAACCAGCACCAGAAAGCCATCTCCACACTCCTTCCATGTGTGGGAGAAGACGCAGCTACCTCAGGTGAGCTGCTTTGGGGAGATTTTTTGGTAACTCATAGAAGCTAATTTTAGGTTCTTTGTGGCATAATTGATGGTGATTATAGGTTGCAAACACCCTGAATAAATGTCACCACGAGCTGGAATGCTTGCTGCCTTCCAAAGGACCACCTAGACCTGTCCTGCATGGTGCATAGCCCTTCGCCACCCGTGGCTACTGAGCTCTTCACATTAGCACAGGTTGAGATGTGCTGTCCACGTAAACACACACTGGATTTTGAACCTAATATAAAACAAGTAACTCAATATCCAAATATAGATCATGTGTTGAAACGATATTTTTGATATATTAGACAATATAAAATATTAAAAATAATTCCCCCTATTTGTTTACTTCTTAATGAGTGTAATGAAAATATATATTTGTGTCTTTTGCTGGCAAAGAATTCCTAAAACTCTTGGAATCTCCTGAATTCTTATCCATAAGAAGTTTTCTTATTCCTAAGAAGTTCAACCATTCTAGTGTGCAGGCTAGTGAGGTGCCTCTAGAGGACCCCTAGACAGCTTCAGGAAGGGATTAGAGGTTGGAACCTTCAGCTCTTCCTTCCAAACTTTAGGGAGGATGGAGGAGCTAGAGATTAAATTCATCACCAATGGTCAGTGGTTTAGTTAATGAGAATAAACAAACTTCCATAGAAACCCCCGGGAGGCTGAGGCTTCGGTATCTTCCAGGTGGGTGAATACACAAAGGCTTTGGGGAACAGCACGCTTAGGTCCTGCATGCCCCACCTCAACATCTTGCCCTGTGCGTCTTCTTCACTGGTGTTCCTGAGTTGCATCCTTTATAATAAACTGGTACATCCAAGTATAGTTGTCCCGCAGTATCCTCAGGGGATTGGTCCCAGGAATCCCCATGGATACTAAACCTAAGGATGCTCTAGTTACTTATATAAAATGATACAGTATTTGCATATGACCTGTATACATCTTCCCACATACCTTAAATCATATACAAAATACTTATGATCTCTAACACAATGTAAATGCCAAATAAATGATTATTGTATTGTATAGTTTAGAAAATAATGACAAGAAAAAGAAATGTACATGTTCAATATAGACGCAACTGTTTTAAGATATTTTTGCTATGTATCCTCAGATACAGAGGACAGACAGGAAAGTGTTCTCCCAAGTTCTGTGAGTCACCCTAGGGAATCATGAGACCCCTGCAGAAGGAGATGAGACTTCTGAATTTTTGGCCAATCAGTCAGAAGTACAAGTGGCTGCTGGGACATGTGACTGGCATCTGAACATAGGGCAGTCTAGTGGAACTGTGCCCTTACTGTGTGACACCTGTGCTAAATCCAGGAGTTAAGGCCAGAATCCAACTGAGTTGCTGGACACTGGCTGGTGCTATGGAGCTGATATGGAAAATGACACCCGTGGTGTCAGAGAATAACCCCGCCCCTCCGTCAGGAACTCAATTACAAGAAGAATTTCTCCTTTCTTAACGCAAAACAAAGTACAAATTTAAAAATAAAAATAAAGCTCACTAGTCATGAGTAGCATTTCATTACTAATGCTTTAAAATATACACTGAAAAAAGGAAATATTTCCTTAATTCAATATTTATCCTAACTTTTATCAAATGCTTCCCTACTGCCATACCCCAATACCTTTGTGACTATAAATGAATCATTCCTTTGGGTTGCTCAACACACATTCAAATTCTACATGCAAATGGGGACCATTTCCACAAGCATTTATGAGGACCCGTACTTATTCTAGCAATTTGATTATTGCAGAAAATATTTTTGAATTTGTAAGTCTCTCTTTGGAAAATTTCTTCCAGGAGTATCATATAAATCCCTGAAGAAAAATGATTCTATTAAGTTAAGCCCTATTTTGAAACAAAAATAGTTTACCCAATGTTCCTACCTACCTAATCCATGTTTTCAACAATACTTGTCCATTGAAAACAATACTTGTTCATGTACGAAATATAATCCATCCTTGAAAAACAGTAATTTCCACTACTGAAGACATGTAAAAGCAAAGACTTTCTTAGAATATACATTATTATTTAGTATTGGTGGCATTTTTCCAGGAAAAGTTAAAAAAAAAACCTATGAATTAAAATGTATTAGCTGAGTGCAGTAGCACATGCCTGTAATTTCAGAGACTTGGGAGTCTGAGGCAGGAGGACTACAAGTTTGGGGCCAGCCTCAGCAACTTGGCAAGGTTCTAAGCAACTTAGCAAGGGGTCCTGTCTCAAAGTAAAAATAAAAAGGGGTGGGGACGTAGCTCAGTGGTAAAGCACTCCCAAATTCAATCCCTGGTACCAAACCAAACAAAAAACAATAAAGATATTACTTGTACAATATTCTTGCATATTTTACTATTAATGAGTGTCACACTTTGAAGTTAAACAAAAGATCAAGATTTATATATTCAATAAAAATTTCTGGGGCTGGGGATGTGGCTCAAGCGGTAGCGCGCTCGCCTGGCGTGCGTGCGGCCCGGGTTCGATCCTCAGCACCACATACCAACAAAGATGTTGTGTCCGCCGAGAACTAAAAAGAATAAATGTTAAAAATTCTATCTCTCTCTCTCTCTCTCTCTCCTCTCTCACTCTAAAATTTAAAAAATAAATAAATAAATAAATAAATAAATAAATATCAAAAAAAAAAAAAAATTTCTTTGAATCATTTCACTAGCAGAAAACTGTCTCAAATCCTTTACAAACCACACCTGCATGGCTGAGGCTGTAGGTCAGGGGTAGATCACCTGCCCGGCTAGGCCAGGTCTGATCCCTGCTCTGCATAAACAAACAAGACCCACAACTTCATTTTTCTATCCCACCTGCCACTTATGTATGCACAGGCCTAGAATGGACGTGCGCCCCTTCAAGTCTAAGCCAACAGGAAGAAGTGTGATAGTGCTCCCCCTACCTCAGCTAGAACACTGCCTAACTCACCTGAATAACTTGGTACATATGACATTCAGAAACTAATTATAAAATTTTACCCCTTGTTAAGATTTATCAACACTAAAGCCACATCTTTAGAACAGGTAACTTTAATAATAGACTCTCACATAACTACTGCTTGTAAATCATAATCCCTTATTTAAACAGACTGAGCCTTTAGAAACATTCTCCTTACACTAGGTCCCCGTCTTCTCTACTTACCTTAAATGTAAGGTCCCCAACTTGCTGAGCAGTAAAATCTCCAAGAGCAATATATTTTCTACTTGTTTGTTTAGGACATTCATTTTCTTGTTCCTCTTCCTCTTCTGATTCTTCTTCCTCTCCACCACTTTCTTCCATTTCGTCATCATTTTCACCTTCTTCATCTTCCTCAGAAGAATCCTCATCTTCCTCTTTGTCCGTAAGTACATCAGTTCTACAAAAAGCATTTGTATGAGGAGATCTCTTGGAAAAACATGCGAATACAAACCCAGTTGGAGCAGAACCTCTGTACCTTGAAGAACTGTTCCATTTTTGGAGCTGGCCAAAAAAAAAAAGCAATGAAAGGAAAGTACAACTAATGGTTCCCACAACCGTGCTGAGAACACGTGACCTGAAGGACTGAGGGTGGACAAGGAGCCGGTTCATATGAGCGAGGCCTGTGCTACAAGAGCACTCCACCCCCGGCCTGGGTCCCCCATTCAGGACACGCTGCTTGAGCGCTCTCACACAGTGCTTGAAACACAAGTGGGGGTTTTGATTCTGGCTCTCTCTCTTCCGTGGGTGACCTTCTTGTAAGCTCTCCCTTTCTCATAAATAAAGTTGAGATAACAACAGAACCTGACTCCTAAGGCTGTCATGAGGATGAGGTGAGTGACAATCCGTAAAGTGTTTAGAACAATGTCTGCCTGCAGTGAGCTTCCCATCAGAGCCAGTTAGGATGAGGGCTGAGGCAGTGGCTCAGTGGTAGAGCTCTTGAATGTATACTGGAGTATCTGGATATACCTAGAGCCATTTATCTTCATCACTATTGTATTTCTTTCCTCTTAATCAGTGTTGCTAAGAATTTATCAATTTGATTAATATTTACAGAAAAGTCAATGTTTGGCTTTGCTGAATGCACCACTGTTTATCTGTTGATGTCACTGTTTTCTGTTCCCATTGTATTTTTTCCTTTCCCTTGGGTTTACCTTGTTCTTTTTTCTGGCTTCTTAAGTTAACAGCTTCAATAATTGATTTTTGGTATCTTTTAAAATTATTCATTGAAGCCATGAATTCCTTTCTAAGCACTGCCTTGGCTGCAACCCATGAGTCATACATCCTTTTTAAAATATTTTTTTAGTTGTAGTTGGACATAATAAATAAAGGTATTATGTGGTGCTGAGGCTCAAACCCAGCGTCTCATATGTGCTAGGCAAGCACTCTATCGCTGAGCCACAACCCAGCCCCAGAGTCATACATTTTTATCATTTGAAATATTTTCCAATTTCCAGTGCAATACTTTCTTGAATTAATGCATCATACAGATAAAGTATGTAACATAATTTGCAGACTTTTAATGATATCTAGTTATTTTTCTGTCACTGAGCTTTAATAAAATTCTAAGAGATCAAAAAATATATACAATTTCAATTCTTTGAAATTTATTGAAAATTGCTCTCTGGTCCTATATGGCTCATTTTGACTAATGCTATATGTTCATTTGAAAAGAATGCATATTATTTATTTGCACAGATTTTTATAGTTGTTTGTGGTGGAAAAGTTAAGTAAAATATCAGCTATTCTGACATTCTTAATGCTAGAATTCAGTGAAAATTCTAGAATCTTCGAGTCAATATTCTTACCATTTTTCCCACAGTGTAAAAAGCTGGGGAAGAGCATTTGAAGGGTCTAAATACTTGATATTTTATTGCTCCCTACAAATTGGGTTTGTTTATACCTACAAGTCTTTTGTAATTTGTAAGAGAGATTATTAACATTTTCTCCAGCAGAAAAACAATTATGTGTCTACTTCAAATTTTTAAAAAACATTTATAAGAAAGGGGACCCTGTCAGTAGACACTGCAAGTCATTTTCCTTACCCATCAACACTGACACTCAGGGCGTCATCCTAGTTATTTAACACTTGTTTACGTAGCTTCTCGCACCTCTGATTTGCTTTCCCAACTACATCTTGAGTAATCTGAGGGCAAAGACTAGGACGTGCACATCTTTACATCTCTCTTGGGATTTGACGTGTCCTATCATGCACAATAACTACTCATTATTCAGACCATTGTGGTCATTTCCTCATATCTATGCTGTTATAGCATATATTTATTTCAGAATCAAATGTAAAAATGATAGCAATATAATATCTGAAAGAAAGGAATGAAGGCAAGAAGATAGCATACTCAGTTCTATGTTCTCTGCTTGTGGTCACAGCAAGCGCCTGCAGCTGTTGAGTGAGCTTGTCCAGAAAATTCTGCTCCTCCTCCTTTCTCTGATTATAGTTCCTGACGGGTGCAGACTCATCCGCCTAGGAGAGAATATTTCATTGAAAAATGATTTTTAGTTTCCTAATTACATTCATCTTAAAAAAATAACAATAAAAACCACAGTAAGTGCTGTAGGACAAAATAAAGACTAGTGTGAGATTATACTTACCTTAGGGAAATACATCAGAGTTACAAGAAATGTAGTGAAGTAATTGAGTTGGAATGCAAGCCAAATGAAAACACAAAACCACATGGTTTTGTTTTCGTTTTGTTTTTTGCTGAGCACTGCAGACACTCTAGAGTCAAGTAGGGGACAGGGTCTGACAGGATATTGGCTCCAGAGTCAGAAAGGAGAGGGCTGGTCCCAGGTTCTGCCGCTTACTGACAGAGACATTGTTTCTTCACCTTTGAAGGCTGTTTTCCCATCTGTGAAATGGGTTAACTAGGTTTTCAAACTCGGGGCGAGCCTGCCTCCTGCGTTGAAAAGTTCTGTGTCACTGCAGAAATGCAGAGGAGACACTCAGATGCAGTAACAAGGATTCAGACACAGGCAGGGGACACTTTCAGGTGACTTCCACTTGCTCCATGAGCCTCTAGCCCTAGACACGTAGATGAAACTCAGGCCCATAGGAAAAAAAAAAAAAAAAAACTCCTGAAGGGATGGCCAAGGGTAAAGCTGGCTCCTCCAATCTGGCAGTCATTGCTGTAAGAGCCACCACCGAGACGAGACTTCCTTCCACTCACCAAGGGCTAGACTCTACCCACAGTGGGATTAAAATCAAAATGGCTCCAAAATGCAACTCATCTAAATTATACAATGCACACATTTGAAAGGCAGTGTCTGGTTTCTGGGTCCTTAATGCTGAAGACCTCAGCAGGGCTGGAGGTTCTCTTCTGCTCTGAAGCACACCTGGGAGACCATGCCCCCACTCAGCACCTCTGGGTTGGGCTTTATTTCTAATGCAACCCAGGAACTTACCGACTCCAATTCATTCTTCTTCATGAAAATATTTATATAAAAAGTTTTTTTTCTAATATGATTCACATAATACTTACTTTTCTTAGCTTTTGAAGAACATTTTTATTCTCATCTATTGCCTATTTTAACTGGATACATCTAAATTTAAAAAAAAAAAGAAAATATAATGATTTTTCTGTTGTCACAATTAGAAAGCTATTTAAAAAAATCATTCAATCACTAAGCAGGCAAGGCCATTGGCTACTGTTAAAAATAATGTTTAAAAATCCACATGTAAAAACCTTTGTACCCATTGCTTTAGATGATCCAAGGGGCGCTCCAAGGCCCTGGGCAGGAAAACCAGGCTCAGAAATGTCAGGGACCCGGGGCCTCAGTCTCCTGAGTCTAAAATGAGGAGGGGCTCTGGGTTCTAAGACGCCTCCCCAGCTCTACAGTTGCCAAGGCCAAGGAACTGGACATGAGACACAACTGACCCCCACCACAGCTGTGTAAGTCTCCCAACAAGCCCGATTCCAGGCAGAGAAAATAAGGTTCTAAAAAGAACCACAGTGGGTCCCTGGGAGGGCAGCAGGGAGGGCAGGTGGGCACCCGGACTCCGAGTGGGCACTCGGACTAGTGGCAGTGGCAGTGGCTGCCTCTTCCTGCCACTGCCACTACACACCCCTTTTGAACAGGCTCTCGGGACAGGTGCAATGCTTTGGGCTACAGAGACAGCTCATATATCTCAGTTGAAGTCTCAGACACCCAGAGAAGAGATACAAAAAATGACCAAAAATGGGGTACAACTGATGATAGGGGAGTTTTCCTTCTTTTTCTTGATACTAAGGATTGAATCCAGGAACACTGAACCACAGAGCCACATCCCCAGCCCTTTTCTGCATTTTATTTAGAGACAGGGTGTCCCTGAGTTGCTTGGAGACTCACTAAGTTGCTCAGGCTGCCTCTGAACTCATGATCCTCCTGCCTCAGCCTCCTAAGCCACTGAGATCACAGGTGTGTGCCGTGGCACCCAGAGGAGTTTTCAAACATCAAATCTTTTTGTACTATTCGGAGCCCTGGCTTTTCTCTCACTCTCTGAAAAGTGACTTCTGTGTTACTGGAGCTGTTTTTCTCTTACAGATGTGAGTGAAATGACATAAAAGGGAAAAGGGGTAGGAGTCAAAAGTCCTTTGTGAAATGGGCAGAAAAAGAGAAATGGCAACATGAAACTGGTTGACCCTGCCAGGTGCCTGCCCCAAACCCTCCTCTGGCTTCCTCTATCCTGTGACCTGCCCTCTGTTCTCAGCCTCCACTGCAGGTGGTGGGGGGACACCTGGGCTGGCCAACAGAACATAAAAGAGCATGCTCAGGATGCCCCCTGCCCCCAGCCTCTACAGCAAGGCATTAAGAAACCCCCTCCCCTTCCTGCTCTTAAATACTGCCCCCTAAGGACTTTGCAATTCTGAGGACAGACATCATCAACAAGCTGAGGCTGGCAGAAGAGACAGAACGTCACCAACCGCTGGTCTTGGGACATCAGGAGCCACTGACCCACCTGGGAGAATCCAGCAGCAGAGTTTTGTCAGATGAGACTTAGTAAAGCTGCTTATTTTGACAGATGGCCTGTTGAATGAAAGAACTCAGAAATCTCACTTGAGAGTCAGAGTGCAAAATGATTTTTTTATAATACACAATCCAAGAAAATATCTGCTTCATATCTATAAAATTATCAAATCCTCAAACAGCCCAGATTCTTAAGATTCCTGGTTCAGGATAAAAACTAAGCACACACCCATCTTCGCTGCCTCCTGAAACCGAACAAAAAATGACTAAAGTGTTTTCGAAGGTAATAACCCCAAACAGCAAAGAATGGGAAAGGATCATGGGCCAGCAAGAGAGGGCAACAAATTTCTGCTTCATGGAAAAAACAGAAGCATGTTCGTTTATCAAGTGACACTCTTATCAAGTGTCACACAGGCACAAGGGACACCCGGCAGAACACTCCAGGATCATGAAGATCTGTCTAGGATGCACATGGGTGCACGTTTAGGGAAATCAATCTTAAAGCCATCAGGGGTCTTTGTATTACTTGGGGAAAGAGCAAAGATTCTCATTAAGTTTACATTTAGTTAAGGCTCTTTTGTAATAAAGGTAGCAACTTTTAAAGTTTATTTACAGAAATCCTCAGCCTGTTAGCTCTCTTCTCTTATCTCACCTTCTGTTTTCCCACTGAACCAGAAGATTCTTCTTAAAATATAATAATAATAATAATAATAATAATAATAATAATAATAATAATAATAATAAAATGATTTGGGGAGAATCATAATTACAAAAGAACTTTCCAGCACCCCTATTCCTGCACTGAAGGCTCCTCAGACTAAAGGCTGGTTCCTGACCCCATGATGAGCCCTGTCCACCTGCAAAGAACTTAATTTGCATTCAGGATATGGTGCTAACAGGAAAGACACCAAGATATGCCACAGTGGAAGAACCCGAGAAAGGGCTCTAGAATAATCAACCCAAGCTCACATTCTCAAATAAAAATGAATAGTAAAGGGCCACCAGACTAAATAAAGAAAACCAGCAACTTAAGGATAAAATGTAAAATTAATAAATAAATAAATAGGAATCCGAGCAACAAGGAAGCAAAGACAATTCAAAGAACAGAAGAAAACTTAAAAACAAACCTAAGCATGGAAGGAGAAAATCTGAAAGCAGGAATATGATAGTATAAAAAAAAAGACTGAAAACAAGAAAAAACACTAGTAAATGAACAACATGATCAGTAAAATAAAACATTCATAGAAGTTATAAAAATTTTTGTTAGTGTTATATTTGGAATGTCTGATGGACTTAATTGTGGCTGCTACACAAAATACTGTCAGTATTTGTTACCCAATCCTCAATTACAATTCCATTTAGGAGGGAAAAAAAAAAGTCAAGAGAAACTCCCAGGCATAAGAAAAAGACAAGCAACAAAAGTATTCATGAGAGGTTTAGAAACCTAGACAATCTATCCAAGATATTCAATACCCAACTCAAAGATGTTTCAGAAAAAATAAATAAATGGAAGTAAAGAAGTGATCTTTAGTAAAATAAAATTTCCCAGAGCTCATGAGAAATATATGAGTTTTCAAAGTGAAACTATCCACTTGGTGCTAAACAGATAAAAACAATGCCAAAATATATTCTGCTAAAATTTCAAAACACCAAGGCTGAAAAGTCAACAGGCTAATTATTAAGGAACGATAATTGGACTTACCAGCATCACTGCATGCAAAGAAAACTCAACAATGCCTTCAAAAGTTTTAGTAGCAATTATTTTAAATTCTATAACCAGCTAACTATTAATCAAACATAAGGGCAAAATGACATTTTCAGACTTGCAAACATCAGTGTGAATTTTTAAGGGACTGTGAAGGGATCATTTTATTCACAAGCTAACTATGGCTTAAAAATACTTATTATTGCCAGGCGGAGTGTCACACATCTACAATCCCAGCAACTCTAGAGGCTGAGGAGGAGGATTGAAAGTCTGAGGCCAGCCAGGGCAACTTAACAAGACCTTGTCACAGAAGAAAAAAATAAAAAGGACGAGGGATGTAACCATGTGGCAAAGGGGCCTGGGTTCAATCTCTTCTCCCCATAAACACTTAATATTTTTTATTTTGAGAGAGAGCGAGAGCGAGAGAGAGAGAGAGAGAGAGAGAGAGAGAGAGAAAGAATGAATTTTTAATATTTATTTTTTAGTTTTTGGTGGACACAACATCTTTATTTTATTTTTATGTGGTGTTGAGGATCCAACCCAGCGCACCAGGCATGCCAGGCGAGCATGCTACTGCTTGAGCCACATCCCCAGCCCCAACGCTTAATATTTTTTAAAAGAAAATTCAAAACTTAGCTTTCCCCAGGGCTTCAAATATAGTCTGTATATATTATTTTGTTTTTAAATCTAGCAAAGCAAGCACGATTACCTTTATTATTTTCTTCACTATTATTAATTAACTTAATTTGAAATAATTCCTTAAACAATCAATCCTGCCAATAATGGTAAATTAAATTCCATTTGACATTTTAAAAATTATTTATATTTTACTTTGCCTTTAGACACTTTGAATTGCTGGCTTAAGTAAAACTTTTCCAAATGCTTCTAATAAATAATTTAAGTTAATAGAATGAATCTCATGCTCTTTTCTTTTCTTCCCCATGGTCTTATTACTTAAGTATTTACTATTTATCTCCTGGTGCCCCTTCTCATGTTCTTCTGAATGCTATAAACTCTTTAAATACCCTCAAATATGCAGATTTACTTAATGATGTTCTGAACTTAATGCAAAAGTGTTAACAGTCTAGTTCAGTTTAGTTCGTTATGTCTATTTAATGTTAAAATTTCCCAGGGATTAAAACCAGAAACTACTTACTCATATAGAGAACACAGTATCTTTTCAAGAAAATTAAAGGTCATTATCCCAAGCAAAGACAAATTGCTTCTAGCAAGATTTCTGATCATTTCTGGGCTACATGAGCCAAGGGTCTAGGGTAATTCTGCGTGAGCCACCACAGTGCATTCTGAGCAGATTTTAGTTGCTGCACAATAGCAACAAGCCCACAACCACTAGGTGTAGCTAGTTCCTTCTAGACCTTCATGACATCACCCTGCAATCCTTCCATTTGGTTGTAATGGACTAAACCCTGCACCTCTGAGGTTCTCAAGTGCTCTCCCTTGCTTCAGGAATTCTGTATTTCTTAGCCACCTTAAAACATTTTCATAGGCTCCCAACTTTAGTGTCTTAAAGCCAAGTAATGCTAGATGCATTAACTAACTGCTGTGAGCCTTGATTTTCTTATTTATGTTAATAAGTACCTTATGGTATTATTGAAAAAATTTAAGAAAAAGTTTGAGGAGTACAGACTATAATGCCCGGCACATACAGGGTATAAAATAAATGAAGGGTACTTCTTTTTAATATTTACTATTCTTTATTTGATCTTATCATTTCAAATTAAGACCAGGTAGATTTAGATAATGATAGGAAATATTTAAAAGTACATTTTAGAAAATCTTATTCACTGTTACCTCAATATTATCTACCATTATTATTTTGTCTTTCGGGTGAAACAGAGATAAATAAAAAGAAAAAGCAAGAAAGGAAGGGAAAGAGGGCAAGAAAGTCTCAAACAACTTCTGTGCCTTAAATCCAACTCATTGAGATATAAGCTTAGTCCCAAGAAAACCCAATAATTGAGCATACTTTACCTTTGGTAAATATCTCGACTTTTATTAGGTTCTAGAGCTTCTTTCAATCAGCTCTCAGAAAGCAGACTATCAACCTACGGCAAACGGAGACAGTTTAAAACATCATATTAAGTTATGATTCTTACATTTCAGTTATGTCTATTTACTTTTCTCCCCTTATGAAATAAACATAATAAATAATACAATAAAGTCGAAAGAATTTTATAGCAATACCTATATGCCACTACCTCGATTCTACTGTTCACATTTTACCCTACTTATTTAGTCTATCTATCCATCAACCCACTTTATTTTTATGCATTTTGAAGTCAACCGCAGTCACCAATACACTGCCCCCTAAATAATGTGCTATAGGGACCACTAAGAGAGCTGAATATTTGATGTAAAACATACAAAGACATGCACAAACCTAAAAGGTATATCTGCTGCATTTTGACAAACATGTGTGTTTATAACTAAACCTCATAGAAGAACTCCAATGTCCTTTCTAGTAAATTCCATCCCATTCCTCCTGAGACAAACTTGTGTTGATTTTTGTCCACCCTAAATTTTGCCTGCTCTTGAACTTTTACATAAATGAACTTGTACAGTATGAACTCTTGTCTACATGAACCATGTAATGTTATGCTTCCACACTGTTGTATCATAAGTTTATTCCTTATTACCAAATAGTATTCATTGCATCGAATGTTACATGACTTTGTCCTGACTTCCTGTGTTACTAAAGACTACTTGCATCTTTGTCAATGTACCCCTCCAAAAAGGCACATCTTTCTTTGGTTTCTTTTCTGCAGATTATGTGCAAAAGATAAAGTAGATAAAAAAGTAAATTCCACTAGCTTCTTCTCTGTCCTTATTATTTGGCATCCACCTGAGTTATTTACAAAATTCATACACTCAGTGACCCAAATAGAAAGGTGATTCCTTGTCCCATGGATATCATGCTGGAAATTTATTCCACTTTTTTTTTTTTTTTTTTAAGAGAGAGAAAAAAAAATTTTTATATTTATTTTTTACTTTTCAGTGTACACAACATCTTTATTTTATTTTTATGTGGTGCTGAGGATCGAACCCAGCGCCCCCAGGGCATGCCAGGTGAGCACATTAGCGCTTGAGCCACATCCCCAGCCCCGTCCGTCCACTTTCTTTTCAGGTCTCTTTTGTGGATACAAGAAAGAATGAGCTAATACTATTAAAACGTCCTTTCCAGATATTCAAGGTATCAAGTGGTTCCTGAATCAATTTGTCCCCAAGTTGAATAATTTTGTAATCATCTTTTATTTTTGCTTTACTAACTGCTTTTATAGTTTACTTTTGAAAAATTTCCTGGTTCTCTAAATGTCCTACTAAATTTAAAATTAAGTGCAGAACCACAGTAAGTTACCGGTAAGTAAGTCAATACTCCATCAAGTTTTATTTTTCATTTCTACCAGGAGACAATTTTGCTTTTGCTGTACCACTGTGATTCCAATACAAAGTCACTTAAATATTTATGTGCCAAATTCTTTGGTACATTTTAAAATTTATTTTTTTAAATTCTTTTTAGGTACCAGGGATTGAACTCAGGGGCACATGACCCCAGCCCTATTTTGTATTTTATTTAGAGACAGTCTCACTGAGTTGTATAGCACCTCATTTTTGCTGAGGCTGGCTTTGAATTCACCATCCTCCTGCCTCAGCCTCCAGAGCTGCTGGGATTACAGGCCTGCATCACTGTGCCTGGCTTATTTTTAACTGATATAAAATAATTTTATTTAGAGTAAAAATCTTGGCAATAGATCCTTTTTACAAAATAAAATTAGCAAACTGATAAAGAATCTAAAAAAAAAATGAACCTATTAATTGCTATTTACTTTTTTTTTCTCGCAAGGTAATAGACCTGGGATGAAATGTCACACACCTATAATCCAAGCTACTATGGAGGCTAAGGCAGGAGGATCACAAGTTCAAGGCCAGCCTCGACAATTTAGCCAGACTCTGTGTCACAATAAAAAATAAAAAGGGCTAGGATGTGGCTCACTGGTGGAGCACTTACATGCCTAGCATGCACAAGGCCCCAGACTTATCCCCAGTGCCACAAAAACAAATAAATAATAAAAGAGCTGGGATGTGGCTCAGTGATAGGGCACACCTGGGTTCAATCTCAGTACTGGAAAAAAAAAAAGGCATAGGCATTCGGTGTACTTAAAAATGAGAAAAAACACTACTCCCAGCATTCCACCACAGAGATACCATTTCAGCATGTTTTCTTTTATATCTTTTTCATGTACTATATATAGAAAAACGTCATTAAGATACCTTTTATTCCGTTTTGTTTTTGTTAACTTGCCATTTGATCACAAATATTTTCCCTAACACATTAACATTTAACAAAAGTTTAGTAATAGTATTATTATATCCCATCAAAAGTTATTCATTCCCCTATTACTTCTCATTAAAGTGTATCATTTTTTCTATTAAGCAACAATGAGACCAGTACTTTTACTATCTATCAATCTCTGTCCCAACGTTTCATTATTACATAGGGCAGGTTTCTGGAACTCCACTACCCAGCCTGGGCGCATGCACATGGGCTACACCGCCTCACAGTGCTTTCCAGAAAGCTGAACCTGACACCCTGGAGCAGCGAGTCTAGGTGCCAGGCCGGCCACGCCTCCCCCAAGACTGAGAGTGGCCATTTTCACAGTCTTTGGGAGAGTTCATCTCCTTTGCCACTGGTTTATCTTTGAAGTTAACTTTCATGCTGACATCACTTGTGTGTCCTCTAGTTAACGTCCCTGCTCGCCCTCCAGGTCCTGCAGTCCTGACACAGTAGGACTCTTCCTGAGGCTTGGGCCCCAAGAGCGGTGGCTCCAGGGACAGGGACCCCGGAAAGCGCGGAGCGGGCGCGGGTAGGGCAGCTCCAGCGCAGCCCTGGGCTGCAGACCCTGCGGCTGGGGGCCGTCAGGGCGGGGGACACGGTCTCTCGTGGACGGTCGGGAGGTTCCGTGGCTGGCCCGGCCGGGCGCAGCGCGGGCTGGAGCGGAGTTTCGCGCGGGGTTTAGCGCGGGCTGGAGCGGGGTTTGGCGCGGGGAGGTCGCGGGGTGCGGAGCGTTTGGGTCGGACGCCGGCTCCCAGGGAGTGGGGTCGCTGGGAGGAAAGCCCCGCGGCGCCCCGCGCCCCCTCGCCCACCCCGCGGTGCGCCCGGCCCCACCGTACCTGCTGCTTCAGGCCAGGTCCAGCTTCTTCTGCGTCGTCGCCAGCTTGTCCTGAAGCCTCTGCTTCCTCCAGTCCAGGTTGCGCCTCCTTAGCCGGTTCGCCTGCCAGCCGAGGAGCACTCCGGAGGCGAAAGCCACCAGCACCGACACCTGCAGCGTCCTCTCCGACACGTCCGCCATCGCGGCCGCCCGGCGTGCACCGCGGCCTACGGCGCTGCGCGAGGGTCAAGCAACGCCGCGTTCACAGCGGGCACCGGGCGAAGAGCTGGCGGAGCAGCGGCTTGGGCGGGGCGTCCTGCTGGGTGTGTCAGCAACAGGTCAGCCTTCTCCAGAGACCTTCCCAGTGCTTGGAGAGCCCGTCCGCACCCCTCTGAGCCCTCCACAGTGTCCCATCTATCATTAATCAGATGTTTCCTTGCACTATTAGCTGACATTGGTGTCTTGCCAAGTGTAAGCTCAGCACCTCTTTATTTTTGCTCAGCAATAGAATTTGAACCACGTGTGCAACTTAAAATCCTCTGGTAACTCGTTTCTTTCAAAAATAAGTACAAGCAGATAAAATTGTTTTTAATAATATATCTTATCATTTCAACATCACTTTGGAAATTATTTAAGAGATTTCTGGTTTTTGTATTGTCTTTGAAACTTGATGTATATCTTTACAATTAGCATCAATCATACTTTTTAAACACTGAGTTTTCAGTGGAGATATGTGATCTGTATCTAATTTTATAAAATTTACAGTTGAAAAAGAAGTCTCATTTACTTACACAAAATTTTTTTTCCTGAAACTGAGTTTACTATGGGTTTTTAAATTAAATTGATCATTAGATTTCTTTAAATTGAAAATGAAGTTCTTAGGGCTGGGGCCCAGTGGAAGCACTCTTGCCCAGCATGTGTGAGGCACAGGGTTTGATTCTAAGCACTGCATAAAAAATAAATAAAATAAAGGTCTGTCAACAACCAAAAAAAAAAATTTAAAAAGAAAATGAAGTTCTTTTGTCACAATAGCCATGCTATGCCAGAGCTAACAGGAGACAGAATTATTGAGATGAGGGGCACACACACTTCTAATGATACAGGTCACTGTGATCCTGCGTGTCCCACTTCCTGGTGTTCAGGCACTTAAGTGTGCAGATCCAGAGACTTGCTTATAACTAATAGAATAAAGCAAAGGTGATACGGTGTCACCTATGATTGCTTTATGTTACATTGAAGGCTTTCCTTACAGCTTGATGAAGAGGGTGGAAGTGTTGAAGGAGTTGACATCAAAGAACTGTGAGTGACCCCTGGGAATGGCGGGGTGCTCCAAGCTAACAGCTAGATCCCTTATCCTACAACCACAAATAAACCAGCTGTCTGCAACCTGAATGAACTTGGAAGCACATTTTCCTCACTGGGGCCTCCAGATGAAAACACAGCCTGGCACCTTAGTTGCAGCCTTGTGAAACTTTTAACAGAGGACCTAGCTAAAGACTCCTGGCCCATGGAAAGTGTGAGAGAATAAGGGTGTATTGTTTAAAGTTGCAAAGTTTGCAGCAATATGTTACACAGTGTGGGAAAACACTTTCCCACTCTGGTTTTCAGTACCAACTACCTCTTATGCAGACGCTCAGTACTTCAGACATCAGATGTGGGAGAAGCCCCACACACCAACCAGTTCTGCAGTGAACATCAGCAGTTGAATGTCCTCCAATTCTATCTGGAAATAGTGTCAGATACTACAAGTTGAGAGCTCAGAATCACAAGACTCTGACCACACCCCGCCCCCTTCAAATTGCCAGTTTCAAGTGGTAGGTTGTCACTTATACTTCAGACAGGTATAAATCAGGAGTTCCCACAGCCCTGTCCTCGGGTTTGATTTGTTTGCTCACAAAACTCAAGGAAACACTTTACTCATGTTTCCCATTAGTGTCATCTCATCTCTTAGCTCACCCTGTTGTGTTTTCAGCACAGAGCCGACCTCCGCTACCGCCCTGGGTCCAAGCAGTCCTGGCCTCTTACCTGAGGGGCTGCAACAGCCCCCACCGGCTTTCAGAGTTTCTCTTCCTGTCCACCATGTTCTATTCCCCACACAGCAACCAGAGTAGGTGGGCCTGCAGGGAAGAAGTTGGATCATGTCACTGCTCTACTCAAACCCTGGAGTGTAGAAGCCTCTGTGGTGGCCCCAAGGGCTCTGTGTGACCAGCTTCCCTAGCCTTAGCTCTCAAGAGCCTGCTCACTGTGACCTGAACTGGTGGAGAATGTTCACAGGGTGGGACCCTGCCATTCTTCTTCTTCTAGATACTCCCTGGCTCGTTTCCCCATCTCCTATAAGTTTTTTTTTTTAATCAACTTTCACCTCTTTATGAAGCTATCAGACTAGGTAAAAATCTCAAACTCAAAACTAACTAACTAACTAAATAAGTCACTCACAAACTCAGCCATTCCCACTCTTGGTGTTCCTGATCCCCATGGTCCTTTTCTGTCTCCCTCTAGTCCTGGCTCCCTGCCACATACAGCAGGATTTACTTATTACATTTACAGTGCAGTGCCTCCGGCCCTCCCCCCACCTAGAATATAAGCCACTTGAGAGCAAGGATTTTCGTCTCCACTGTGCACCATGAATCCTAAGTGCTTAGAACAGGGACTGGCAGATAACTGACACACAGTGAATATTTGATGTTGATGACAGTAGGGAGTGGTCAGCTGTACCTTCCGGGTGAATGGCTAAATTAAATCAGTCTCTCCTCTCAGGTCCTCCCTCCCCCCCATCCTCCTCTTCCTTCCCTCTTCCTCTTCCTCTTCTTCCTCTCTGCAGTGCTGGGCATGGAACCCAGGACCTCCCACTGACTAGGCATGCATTCTGCCACTGAGCTGTGTACCTCCAGCTCAGAACTGAATTTTGAAAGATAAGTAGGTTAATCGGAAGAAAACATGAAATTTCTCCTTAATTAAGTTTTCTCACTTATAAAACAAAAAGTTTGGTATGATGTGTTAATTTTAAGTCATTTTGGAGTCTTTTTCTGAGACTGTGTACCTGGGCCACTAGTGGTGTTCAAATTTGAACCTCATTTGGAATTCTGGCCTCATCCCTAAGATGCCTTGGGCTAAAAATAGGCAGATCCTGGACACGGGAGCCTTAGACCTACAGAGCCAGCCAGACTATGCAATGCCCTTGTTTTAACATGAGGAAACTGGGGTCATATTCAGAGAGCTGCTGGGAAGAGACAAAGATCTACAATCTTAAAATCCCTCTTAAGAAGCCAACATGTCCCCAGCTTGAATCTTTGTATTTTTTTCACCTTGGAAAATTGTTTCATTGGGACATTTTAGTGGATTTGATAATGGCAAATTGGTTTTGAGGTGAATATTAAATTTGGATTAATAATAGGCTGAATAGTCAAATGTCATGAGTTAATTGATTACAGGGTGTCTTCTGAAGGATACATTAATTGCTGCTGTTGAGTTTGCTGTTTGAAGCACTTACCAAGGGAAAAGACATTATCAAGTACCATACTGAACCTTTGCTGCTTATGTAAATTCATTTAAAGTCTATAAATGACGTTACCTTCCTCTGCAACTCCCAGGCCCTGAACAGTAAAGTGGTCACTTTATACTTCAATGTGCCCCAAAACATGAATCTGTGATCTGATTAAAACAGAGCATTCGCCTTCTATTAATCCAGTCCCTGTCGCTAATAACACAGCACCAGAGTGGAGGAGTATAAAGAGGAGAGGTTTGTTTCCTAGGTCTACATCAGGGGCAAGGGCAGCAGCTGAGGATGGTCTTCTTGCTGCAGAGCCCGAGCCAGGGCAGAGCTTCACATGGCGAGAACCACAAGTGTAAGGATGGGTATCCTCCGAAATCTCCACTCCCCTCCCTTTATAAAGTCACCTGTATCCAATCATGGGGACTTCACTGGGGTGAATTTATTTAATCCTAATCACCTCCCAAATATTTCATTTCTAAACACCATAGGTTTTTTTTCATCTTTTAATTTTCATTTTGAATATATTTTTAATTTATTGGTTCTTTTTAGTCATACATGACAGCAGAATCCATTTTGATATAATTATATAAGCATTTATTGAGTACATTTTATTCACAGAAAAACAAACTTTAAGCTACAAATCCCAGATTATACAGCGGGAAGAAATTTTCTTCGTTTTCCACACTGATGGAAAGGTTCATGCTAAATGTAAAAAAGCCCTATAATTATATTCACAACATTTCATGTGATTGTTCATAATACTAATACAATTTTGTAAGAATCAATATGTTTGAGGTTAAGCATAATAATAATGAAAAATGCAAAATCTAAGAGAAATTACATCAAAGCCTTTGTTATATCAAATAAAAAATGCAAATTTGTTACTAAGCACATAGACAAATGGCAAAATATATTTATATAGTAAAATATATATGTCTTCAAGTTAGACAATGCTACAGTAATGTTGGAGTGGTCGGACTGTAGTTTGAAGTCTGAAGTTTGCAGCTCTGCACATGGATTTTTGGCATTCACCATAGTGTTTGATTGACCTGGTAAAGGCTCTCTTTCCCATTCCTGTCAGAGGAGAAGTCAAAAGCAATTTGCATTTCTATTGCAGGGACAGCCTTATATTTTCACTGTCTTGCTTCAGGGTTCTGTCCATTTGTTCAGAGGAACCTTGACAATCTTGAAATCCTGCAAATAGCATGCTGGTCCATTCATGGCAATGGGCTGGTAACAGGAAATAGTAGGAACTGTGGGTGCCTTTGTAGGACAGGTACAAGTCGGAAGGTCATAGAGACAACTAAGTACAGGGTCAAGCTGCATGGTGAGTGTCCAGGTGTCCAGTGGTCTGGGCAGGTCAGGATATCCCTTCTAAAGCGAAAACCACCATGGCTCTTTCAAAAACGGCCTACCTGGAGCAAGTCCGTTCACCTAGCTACAATCCTGGGTCTATGAAATACAATTACTCCTCATTCCTCCCGAGTCTGTGAATTTGACAACCTGCTAAAACGTATGTGCAACTCCAAAACCCATACCCGCAGTACTCAATTCTCATAGCGCTTTTGCAGGAATTTGCAGACATCTGCAGAACTGCCAAGCCTTGGGTCCTTTCACGTGCACACCCCCAGCTGAGGTCATTCAAAGTGGTACTCTGACTTTTTGCTTCAGTTCTCACTTGCTACAAACAAGTGTCCTTTTCTATTGAGTCCACGATTTTTTTTTTTTTGCATGTTTGCATTTTTTTTCTTGGAGATTTTGCTGTTTCAAGTGGCCCCAAGCAAGCACTGAAGTGCGGTGTCGTGTTCCTAAGAGCAAGATCTGGGACTTACCTGTGGGGAAAATATGCTAGGTAAGCTTCACTGAGGCAGGAGATACAGTGCTGTCAGCTGTGAGTTAAGTGAGGGAAACAGAGGTGCACATTGAACAGGGCTGCAGCCTGACCAGTGGGTGAAAATGTGATCATAGCCCATAGGAACCTACCCCGAGGGGCAGCAGTCAACGTGGCTAATTCAGTGGTCAGGGACTTTAGGACAAGAATACCAAGCATCAACAGTACTCCGACTGTTTGAGAATCAAAACTCTTCTTCAAATCTACCTTCTGGGGAGAATAATGGTTTCAAGTGCAGTTAGATCACAGTGGGGCGATCGTGGTTTACAACAGCGTATCACAAAATTATAAGGAACTAGAAGAGAGGAGATTAGAGCTTCCTGACACTAAGAAGTGGTGAACGTTTAAGAGGAGGGCGATGCTAATCACGTTGTATGTGCTGTGTGTATGATCACCACTCCACACACTTGCATGTAATAATAAAATCCATGCCTAGAGGAATTTTTCACGCCTTTTTTGTTTTATTACTGGGGATTGAACTCAGGGGCACTCGACCCTTGAGCCACATCCCCAGCCCTATTTTGTATTTTGTTTAGAGACAGGGTCTCACGGAGTTGCTTAGCGCCTTACTGTAGCTGAGGCTGGCTTTGAACTCGCCATCCTCCTGCCTCAGCCTCCCAAGCTGCTGAGGTTACAGGTCTGTGCCACTGCACCTGGCTTCCCTCTTCCTTTTCTTCTGTTTCCCTCCTTCCCACTTTTCCTTCCTTCTCTCACTCCATCTCCTTCCCTCCCTCCCTCACTTTCTTTTTTTCTTTCTCTCTTCTTCACAGTGATTTTTTAGGTGTAGAGACCTTGTCAAGTTCACTTTCGGCCTGGGTACATCATAGGTGCTACAGGGAGGCAGAAGCACGTGATTTTTTCTTCCCAATGATGTCAGGAGTCGCGGTGGCCCTGGCTCTCACCCCTGAGCTCAGCAGGAACTGCACGTGGTCATTTCTTCTTCACTTCTCACCTGGAATACAGCAGTAAGGAGAAACTTCCTGCCATCCACCCGGGGGTATCCTGAATACAGTTTGATTAAATGAGATTAAAGTTGGGGTAGATGTTGGGTCTTCTCCTCATTTACCAGTTCTCCAAATAATGAATTGGTTTTCAGGCCCCCTCTGGCTGAACTCTTTATGTCATTAGGAACTCACAGAGTTCAGCTTACTTCATGTTTCAGCCTGTGGCCATGATTGCCCTTGTTGGTGCTCCAACGATGTCATCTCTGGCCAGTGAAGCTGGTCCCTGAATCCTTCCATACATGACCAGTCCTCTCGGGTCAGTCCCTTTGCTCTCTGGCATGACAAGATGTCCCAGGCTCATTTGTGTACAGTGGTCCTTGACTTAATGATGCTGTGAATTTACAATTTTTTTTCTCAGCTTAACCACTGAGCAATACACCCAGCCCTTTTAAAAAACAATGTTTAATTTTGAGACAGGGTCTCATTAAGTTGCTTAGGGCCTCATTAAGTTGCTGAGTCTGGCTGGCCTTGACTTTGCAATCCTCCTGCCTCAGCCTTTGTAGCTGCTGGAATTACAGGCGTGTCACCACTCCAGGCTAACAATCTTTTGACTGTGGGATGATGTGAGTGTATACCCACACAGCCACTCTGCTTTTCATTTTCTGTACAGTATTCAATAAATTATGTGACATACCTGACACTTCATTATAAAACAGACTTTGCATTAGATTACTTTTCCCAGCGGTAGACTAATGTAAGTCCTCTGAACATGCTTAAGGTAGGCAAGGCTAGGCTATGATATTCCATAGGTGAGGTTATTAAATGCACTTTTGACTTAAAAATGTGTGAGTGAGTGTGTGTGTGTGTGTGTGTGCACGTGTGTGCACACACTGTGGAACAAACCCAGGGCCTCATGTATGCAGGGTTAGTGCTGCATCACTAGTCATACCCCACCCCCACATTTTCCACTTATGATGGATTTATTAGGCTGTGACCCCATTGCAAGTCAAGGAGTAGAGTATTTCCGTCTCTGGAATAAGCCATTTCTCCTTTTAGTAATACAAACTATTTAAAAACTGCATCTGCACATGGGAGATGCCTCATTCTCTTATTCCCCAAGATGACCTTATTTTTTTCTCCAGAGATGACCTTTAAAAAGGTTTCTAGTATCACCTTCCTTCGTGTCTTTATTATGAGTGACTGTTTACATATTCAAGCCCCCCCAGGTAAACGGAAATATGACATGTACAGGTCTTTTCCAACTTTCTCTTTTCTTTTTTTTAAAATTTTTTCTATTTTTTTTATTACTAGTTGTTCAAAACATTACAAAGCTCTTGACATATCATATTTCTTTCATTTGATTTAAGCAGATTATGAACTCCCATTTTTACCCCGTATACATATTGCACATTCACATTGGTTCCACATCCACATTTTTACATACTGCCATACTAGTGTCTGTTGTATTCTGCTGCCCTTCCTATCCTCTACTATTCCCCTCCCCTCCCCTCTCCTTCCCTCCCATCTTCTCTCTCCACCCCATCTACTGTAATTCATTTCTCTCTCTTGTTTTTTTTTTCCCTTTCCCCTCACTTCCTCTTATATATAATTTTGTATAACAATGAGGGTCTCCTTCCTTTACCATGCAATTTCCCTTCTCTGTCTTTCCCTCCCCCCTCTCGTCCCTGTTTAATGGTGATCTTCTTCTCATGCTCTTCCTCCCTATTCTGTTCTTAGTTGCTCTCCTTATATTGAAGATGACATTTGGCATTTGTTTTTTAGGGATTGGCTAGCTTCACTTAGCATAATCTGCTCTAGTGCCATCCATTTCCCTGCAAATTCCATGATTTTGTCATTTTTTTAGTGCAGAGTAATACTCCATTGTGTACAATTCCACATTTTTTTTTTATCCATTCATCTATTGAAGGGCATCTGGGTTGGTTCCACAGTCTGGCTATTGTGAATTGTGCTGCTATGAACATCATCTTTCTCTTTTCACTAAGTAGTTCCTTTCAGCAGTTTGGCTAAGTGTCCCAGGAACCTGTGTATTCAAGGTTTGGTTCTCAGGGTAGCACTATTGGGATGTGGTAGAGGATTTCAGAGGGAGAATTAATAGAGGTCTTTGGGCCTCTGGGGGCACACACTTAGAGGGGATTTGGGAACTGTGCCCCCTCATCTTCTCTTTTGCTTCTTGGACACGAGGTGAGCAGTTTTTCTCGGCCACGTGCTTCCCATCATTGCCACCCAGCAATCCCACTAAGAAGCCTAAATATACTGGGTCTTCCCAAACATGAACTAGATCCTCCAAAACTGAGCCCCAAATAACCATTTTCTCTTTATAAGTTAATTATCTCATGTCTTTTGTTATAGGGATGGACAGCTGAGTAACATACTGGCCATCGCCTCATGGTCTATAGGTATATCCCCCATTTTTTTTTTCTAGCTGGCGTATTCTACCAGTCCCCTCTTAGTGAATATTTAGATTGTTTTATCCTTTTGAGAATAAATAGTAAAAGAAGAGAATCTGCAAAAAGAAAACAAATGTAAGTACAAGTATGTAGTGAAGAACTAACCCTGGCCAAAGAGAGCTCTAGCCTCTGCCCTCAGTCACCGGGAGGTCCTCTGGACTGGGAACGTCCTGCTGGGCAGAAACATGGAGTTTGCCTGGGGGCTCTGGGCTATGGAGTATTAGTTCCAACCTCTAGAGAAACCAAACCAAAGGTATTAGCCCAGAGATAGGCGGCAGTCTACGGGTTAGCCACGCAGGCTGTGACCAAGTCCCAAGAAAACCTCTGGGCACTGAAGCCTTGGGTAAACCTCCTTGATGCAGGGTCTTGCTGAGTTGCTTAGGACTTTGCTAGACTGCTAAGGCTGGCCTTGACCCATGATCCTCCTGCCTCAGTCTCCCGAGCCACTGGGATTACAGGCGTGCACCACTGCACCCAGCCAGGAACACATGCTTTTAAAGTCTACTTTCATAGGCTCAAGAGAGGAAGAGAGAAGGACATCTCTCCCCTTCAACCCACTGCTTCTTTTTAGTCAGTTTGAGCAAACTTCAGTCCTGTACTTGCCTTATAGAAAGTTCCCTGTGAAGACTAACCAAGATCAAGGAGGAACCTCCTGTGGACAGAGGTGCCGGGTTTCTGTTCTCGTGACTAAAAGGCTCAGGGGTCACTCTAGTTAAACTGGGCTAACTGGGCTGCACGAAACAACCACACAAGAGACACAAATACCTATTTCTTTGGGGTTGCTGTGACAGCTCCTCTGACCTTAAAGGTCTGCAGAAAGAGAGAGAGAGAGAGAGAGAGAGAGAGAGAGAGAGAGAGAGAGAGAGAGAGAGCATGCGCTGACCCCTTTTATTGAGGAGAAGCTATTCAAGTGAGGCAAGGGGTCAGGTTTCAGGGGGCTGAGTATCTTCATGATGTCCACTGTCAGCAGGTTGACTGACACCTGGGTAGGCCATACCCAAGGGCACAGTAAGAGGAAGGGACACACACTAGGCACTTCCATGGAAGATTCTATCCTAAACAGGGCAAGGGTTTATATTACAAAGGAACAGGTGAGCATAGCTTCACCCATGGGGCTGTAGCAAGACACACCCATTTCTGTGACTAAGTGCCTCAGCACCCAGCTGGAGAGTGTAACTCAGTCACCTGTAAGGTTGGCCTCCCACACAGAGGGTGAAAGTCTGACCTGAGCCTGGGATGCAGGGTAGAAGGCCATCCACAGTGGGTGCAGGTAGGATATTTGTTTTACAGAAGCATGTGTGCCTGCTTGTGTACATGTAGATAAGGAGCTGTAGGGAAGGCTGTCCATCAAAATGTGCTCACAGTGGCCTCGATCTTTGATTAGTTGTTTTAACTCTTCACACTGAACACATTTACAAAAAAAAAAAAAAGTTATTTTAAAAGACACTACCATAAAACAACCATTCTATAAGTTGTCACTTAAGATAGAAATGGAATATTTGGCCTTTCTCAAGAGCAGGCAGGCAGTTTTATATAATCCATTCAATCAACAGTTGCGAAGGTGAGTCCTGGATACATCCTGTAGACAGCTCCGTGGCCAGAAGCCAGTGTGAATTTTCTTTACCATTCTAGGTCGGGTGCTGGGAATTCAAAGATAGAGCCTGCCTGTCTTCTTCCTCTGACAGATGCTGTGGCCTGAGGGGTGGGGGGACTACATCTGCAAAGTGCCACGTGGCTGTCTTCATGAAGAGTCAGGACCAGAGAGGACGTGATCCGCTGGCCTTGAGAAGTTGAGGAAGGGCTCAGAGGGGATGTGAGGTGGGGCCTGGGTGGGAACAATCAAAGGTGGGGCTGCAGATGTGGGATTTGGCCGCCCCCCAGGAGCTGAGGCCACACAGTGGGCACTGCAGGCCAGCCTTGTGACTGGAGCATGATGTGAGCTCTGAGGCGCAGGCCAGCGTTCTGCCAGGTTTCCACCTTAACACACTGAGGAGACTGAAGTGCTTTCTCACACAGCCTGTATTGCCAGAGGTCCATGAGGCCAGGCCGCATCCTCTGAGTGGGGTCTCACAGGCGCCCATAAATGCACGGGCTGAACCTTGCTCCTTCCTGGAGGCCTGGGGCTGCCCCTGCAGGTGGAGGTAACAGCTTTCCAACCTGCCCAGGGTCCTTGATGGGCTTGGAGCGGTTCACCTTCCCTTCCGTCCTCTGCTGACATTAAGAGCCCTTGGAATTCCATGGGGCCAACCCAGGTCATCTAGGGTGACCTCCCTATTTTTAAAGTCACTTGATTAGGAACCTGAATTACATTTGTAAACTCCTCATTTGTCTGAAAAGAAATAGATTATGCACTTCCAGGGATAAGGGATAGAATCCTTGGGGCTGTAATTCTGCCCATCTTTCTCTCTCTGACCTTGACCTTGCCAGCCATCAGGACCTAGCAGATTCCTGCTGAACCATCCAGAAGGACAGTAGGTGCCTACAGGTGACAGAGCCAGTCACAGCCTCTCCAGGCCTCGCCCTTCTGTTGGAGGTGACCAGGAATTTGGTTGGTACGGGTGTCCAGCAACACTTGCCCTTGCTGGCTCTTGGTGGCATGGAAGGATTTATCATTATTTTAAATTCATAGCCAACATTAAAAGAAAAAAACTCAGGAACAGGATCATGAAAAATCAGATTTCTGCTGGTCTTGGTGGCACATGCCTATAATCCCAGCAGCTCCAGAGGTAGAGGCAGGAGAATCGAAAGTTCAAAGCCAGCCTCAGCAAAAGTGAAGCTCTAAGCAACTTAGTGAGACCCTGTCTCTAAATAAAATACAAAACAGGGCTGGGGATATGGTCAGTGGCTGAGTGCCCCTGAGTTCAGTCCCTAGTACACAAAATAAATAAATTCACATTTACCAGCGCCCAGCAGCAGGCGCCCCTGCGCATATATTAGCTCATTTAATTCTCCAAAGAAGCTCTGGAGGAAGGTTCCCTTCCTATTCCGCTGATCCCGAAGCAGGGCATACACAGTGTCCTGCTGGGGCGCAGTCTGCACACTGGGCCAAGGACTGCTGACCAGGCCACCCGCGGGGGTCCTCGCAGCCCCGCATGCGGTCCACCCCGCCCCGTCCCGGCCAGCGCGTCCTGGAAGGGGCCTCCGGAGCTCTCGCCGTTGGCCAGAGCAGGTCCTTCGCCCCCGGGCCCACCCGCCTTGTCCCATTGACAGCCCAGCACAACCGGGGCCTTCCTCCAGCCTGCTGGGGGCAGAGTCCGCTGGCGCGGCCCTGATGCTGGAGCATCCCTTTCTGGTGCGCCGCAGCCGCGATGCCCTGGACCGGCCCAGCCGCGGGAGTGACTCGCTTATATCTGGAGCCCCGCGATTAGCCTCTCGCCCAAAAGGTAAGGGGCGCCATCCCCGGTGCCCGAGGGCGCCCGGATCGCAGCGCATCCAGTCGCCCTCCCCGCGCCAGATGCTTCCCCAGAGAAAAGCCCCGGGAGAAAACCAACCGGCTAAAAGCCAGCACCGGCTGCTGGGAACCCTGTGGGGACATGGGGCAGGGAGCCCCTCTGCTCGGGGCGCTTTCTCTGTCCTCTGCGCCCTGAGAGCCCGGCTGCTCTGGAGAGCTGCGAAGCCAAGAAGCGCACAGTGGGCTGGAGGGCAGCCCTGCGAGTTGGGGGTCACTTGGAGCTGTCAAGCCTGTGCCACAGGAGAGACCTCCGATCCGCGGGGACTGAGCCGGATTGCGTGGAGACCTGATTCCAGGTCTTGCTGGCCTGGCTCCGGAGCCACGCACTGCGCTGTGTACCCGCAGGAAAACAACCAAGGGTCCCATCGCAGGATGGGGTTTGCAGCCCTGGCTTTTCCTGGGCCTGTGGGATCCAGCTCCACAGTGGGCTCTGTGTGTTTGCTGTGACAGACAGGCTCCTCTGGATGACTTGGTGCTTCCAAGCAGCTGCTCCTGGGCTGTGTTCTTTGGCGGGATAAGAAACAGAGGGTGGAGAGAGAGGCAAGAAGCCCTGTTCTGATGGAGCAGTTTCCAGATCACCGGCTGGTCTCCTCCTTGAGCCTCTGTAAGGGGGGATTGGTAAATCGCAGTCACCTTGTGGGATGACCACGCAGGTTGGGTCCAGCCCAGTGTCTGGCACACAGTGATGCTGGTCATTTCCTTCAGGCCATGCAAGTGTGTAGGAGGTCAGAGTGTTTTAGTCCTGCTTCCCATCTTTCCTGGGCTGGCCCTGCCATTCAACTCTGGGCTGAATGGCATCCCCTGCTCCCTGGCTTCCCAGTGGGCTAGTAGCCTGCTGGAGAGAGTCCACAGGGCCCTTATGTGTGGGGTGGAACATTGGGCTTCCCATCTGGCCTGCTGTTCTCCCACAGAAGTCAGGCCCCTTCCAACAGGTGGATTCTACTAAGTCCTCTCTGTGAGTGAGTGGGTGAATGAATGAGTGAGAAGGCAAAGGACAGGAGGAGGAGATGGTTTCTTGGTTCCCAGTCTTGCCCTTGGTCCCAGCATCTACAAAATGACAGGCTTCCTTGTGATCATGAGAGACTTCAGTGGAGAGAAAATCATTTTAGCCAGAGATGCTCGATGCCCTCCCTCTGTGTGTTTCATATTTCTTTGTCTAAATAAGAGACGCATGCAGATGACTAATACTTTGAGAGATCAAGAAATACAGCTGGGCATGGTGGCACTGGCCTGAAATCGCAGTGGCTGGGGAGGCTGAGGCAGGAGGATCTCAAGTTCAAAGCCAGCCTCAGCAACTTAGCAAATAGAAGAAGAACAGAAAATAAGTCAGAGTCCTGGCTGACTCCAGTGTGAGCTGTTTTGTTTAATGCATATCTACAGAAGCCATAGATTTTGCGACTCCAGGTCTTTCAGAGACCTCCTCCAGGCAGCAGGCACTAAGGGTAATGCACCTGGTACCAACAGACAGTCCTCAGCAGAGCCCCATATTTTCTGAGGTGGCAGAACATCTAGATCTGGGGAGGTGGGTGGCCAGTTGACTGGGTTAATCTTTTGTAAGTTAGCTTTGGGTCACAGAACAGGAAACTGCATAGTCCCTGAAAAATGCATCAGCATCCCTCACTTTCAGAGTTGAAATAGAAATATCCCAATGCTAGGGATTCCCAACCTCACTGTTGGTCAGACTCATTGGGAAGTTTTTAGGAAGGTACTTTGTTCAGCTTTGCCCCTGAGATTCTGATTTTACTGGTCAGGATGTGGCTCATGCCACCAGTAACTTGAAGGCTGCTAGGGGATTCTGAGGTGCAGCCAGGGCTGAGAGCCTGTGCCCCAGCTGTTTCTTGTCAACTGTCCTCTGTGGTCACCTCTTGATATTTTGTGTGCTTCTATTTGAATGTTCTCACTCTTCAACTTTTTCATGCAGGTCTGTGATTACTCTGGCTTCAAGCTCTTGGGTCCCTGGTGTTACCTTATAGCCATTTGCAGAAAAGTTCGTGTCAGGGGAAGATGGCAGTTACCAGAAGCCTGCAGAGGGCTGGCCAGGGCTCCCTGGGCTCACCAGAGAGCAGTGTGGGTTTAATCTGCAGTGCCCTCAAGAGCAACATAAAACCAGCCAGCTAGGTGGGAATGATTCAGTGACAGAGGGGACAGGGCTTGTGATGACATGGAGGGCATGTCCCTTGCCCTAAGAAAAGCACAGTCACCCACCTCCAGCTGTGTCATGGGGTTGATCATAGATTGCAAAAATGCTCACCAAGTCTTCTGATCCTTGAATGCAGGCCCCTTTGCAAGGTGACTTTGCAATTCCTTTCCATACAGTTAGGGTCCATTTCTCCAGCCCTTGAACCTGCAGTTGGCCATGGGACTTGCTTTAGCCAATGGAACATTAGCAGATGTGCACAAGCAGAGGTGTGTGAAGCCCATGAGTGTTGGTGCTTGCTCTCTCAATGCTCTGGACGCACATGGCCAAGAGATGTGAGCAAGATCCTCCTAGAACACCCAATGCTCATGACTTTCAGGATCAGCTAAGTAGACTCCAAAAGGACTGCCCAGCTGACCTGCAGAACATGGGAAAATATGAAGTTTAGGTGATGAAGTATTGGGGCGAACAGCAATAACTAACCAGCCAGCCCCACCTTGCCAGATGTTATCCATCTTTTAAAGAGAAATCATAATTTCAAATTTTTGTGTAAGTTCCAGTTTTGAAAAAAATTGAATTAGTAGCCAACATCCTAAACACATTCTACAGGCCAAACAAAACATACCTTTAGACTGCACTTGGCCTGTGTGTTGTTGGTTTGCAAGTGGCTATGCTGAGGGACACGAGGTGTTTGTCCTAATGCCTGTTTGCAGTCACTCACTCACTCACCCTTCTTGCCAGAGTGGCCGGTGCCCTCCACCTGTGGCTGCTGTCTGTACGGGATGCGCACTGTACGGGCACTGCCCCAGTTTCTCCGGGTGGTCTTTCCATGTGGAAATGTGGGATCGCTCGTCCTCCTGGAGAGACTGCAGTGTGAGATGGAGTCCAAGGAAGGACAGTGCGAGGGTAGCACCTGAGCATGAGATCAGGTGTGGAGGGGGAGCCCGTGGAGGGCAGTGGACAAGGAATCCCATCTGTTTTTTCCAGAGAATGTTGTTCCTGGAGGGAAAGCCAGGGAGAGAACGTTGGAGAGAGGGGATTGTGGGGCCCCTAAAGGCCAAGCCAAGGATTTCCCACTTGGTTATCTGGGCAAAGGAGAGTAGCTCTAAGGGAAGAGAAGTCACTGGCAGCTTTCGCACAGGGGGCCCTGGGAAACAGGGGCCCCTGGGAAACAGGGGCCTGCTCTGTTTACCCACGTGCAGGATGAGTTTATGGCAGGACTGGAGTCAGGCAAGACGGGGGCAAGACTGTTTGTAGTGACAGACGGAGTGTTGGCATTGGGAGGAAAAACTCGAGTGGAAGAATGTAAGTTAAGACATGTGGGGACTTCTCTTGACCTTGAGATAAGGCTAGATTTGCTGATTTTCTTATCTATATCATCAAGACATGTTGGTGTGTTTTCAAAGCACTTCCATCAGCAGCTTCAGATTCCCGGCTCTGTCACCTGCCTGCCTGACGGAATCTGGGGCTCGAGGTGGTCACTCCTAAGGCAGGGGGACGGAAGAGGGTGTCTTCTGGGCATTTGGAAGGAACGTCCTTGCTCTCCCCTGAGAACCTCTGGAATCATCTGTGCCTCCTTTCTGTGCTCTCCCCTCCCTTCTAAGGCTTACAAAGTTGGGACAGGAGGGGAGGGAGGAAACACAACTGTTTAAAATCCAGTTTTCAATCTCGAGGAGAAGAGGAAACGTCACAGCTATGAGAAGAGGAGACAAGGGAGTCAGGGAGGTGCATCCCTCACGGTGCAGTGAGAACCGACCTCAGGAGGGAAGCTGCAGGGAAAGGCCAGTGTAGACCCTGCTTCCCACTGTCACTGGACCGTCAAGTCACATTTGAACTTTAAAAAGCGGATCTCAGGTCCCGCCTCCTGTGGGTTCTGACATGGCTGGTGTGGGGTGTTCTTGGCACCAGGGTCTTTGAAAGCTCCCCAGGGAGTGGACCCCTGCCGTGGAGACTGAGAACCCCTGTGTCCACCAGGGCCCTCTGTGGGCTGGTGCAGCCTGTAGGAGGTGCCTCCAGGGGAGCATCTGTATTTGGTGGTTGCCATTTTCATGGTAGAGACTGACAGTGGTTCCCAAAGGCTATCATTTGGATCTAGAATGTTCCCCAAAGTGCCATATATTAAAGGCTCCATCCTCAGCCTGTGACTCTCTTGGGAGGTAGTGGAATGTTTAAGAGGTGGGGTCCAGTGGGGGATCTTAGGTCATTAAGGGTGTGCCTCTGAAGGGCATGTTGGGACCCTGGTCCCTTCCTGGCTTTCTCTTTCTGCTTCCCAGCTGCCGTGAGGTGAGTGGGTAGCTCTGCCATGCACTGCCTGCCATACTGTGCTGCCTCACTACAGGTCTAAAGCAACAGGGTCAATCAAATGTGAACTGGATATGGAAACTGTGAGCCAAATAAACTTTTTCTCTTTATGAATGAGCAACCTCAGCTCTTACAGTGGCAGAAAGCCAACTCATACACCATATGAACTTGAAAAGTATAAAGTGTTGGAATGGGGTGTCTAAGATAGGTCACATTCTTGGGTTGGATGAAAAGAATTGGTTTTCTGGGAAGACACAAATGGCTTTAGTACAAGTAAGCGTGCTTACTACAGTTCATCTGCTGAGAACAACATCTCCCAAGTGAAATGGGCAGGAGAAAGAAGTTGCACAGTAACGGGAAGGAGGGAAGTAGGCCCAGAAGGCAGAGTAGAGGAGATTGCAAGTGGAGACAGATGTCAGAAATGTGCCTCCTCTTAAGGCAGGGAAAGCCTCGAGAGCACTTCTGTGGGCTGTCCTGGAGCAGGCTTGGTGTTACAGAGCCTGAGCAGATCTTGACAACCAGGGGTGTCCGCATGGCCAGGGGCACTGGAGGGAAACCTGTGCTGGTCTCATTGAGGTCTGTGTCTGGGTGATGTCTCAGGGAGATAACCCCCTGGCCTGGCTCCCAGGGATGAGGGGAGTGGTTTTCCCCATCCTCCCTCTGGAGGGCCTGTGAATGGTCTACCTCAAGCTTGTGAGTGTCAAAGGGCTCCTGTCTCAGGGTCCAGTCATAAGGATGTTAATAGCTTCATTTTTTAAATTTCTTTTCCTGGGTGTCAATCAAATCCAGGCTTTGTACACGTTGAGCACACACTCTACACCAAACCCTGCGTCATCTTCTCAAACCAGGAACAGCAGAACTTTAAAAAGATATTGCTGTAAATACTTTTTTAAAAAGTCAGAATTCTTTGCTGCCCCAGTATGACCTTTCTGAGGTTTAATAGGACTTTATTTTTTTAAACATATATTTATTTTTTTCTTTTTCTTCTTTAGGCATAAAAGACAGTAGAATCTATTTTAACATTTATATAAGGTAAAGAATTTTCTTAAAGTTGATGTGCATGCACTGAAAAAGCTAGAAACAAATCAACTCTTATTGATACAAGATGTTTTTACCTAAAACAGAATTCTAAGAGTATACTGGGAAACTCTTTATTGCTCAATATTAAAGATGCTTGATGGAAAAATAATTGATATTAATAGTTTTTCTATTAATATTTTATTAGATATGTTAAAGAAAAAGGTATAATGTGTCAAAAACATAGATAGTGCATCTTAGGTTTTGGGAATGTGCCCTGGTGAAGTGTCCTCCTGCCCTGGAATGCGTGAGACTCCCAAAGTGATCCATTCTTACAGCAGTGAAGCCATCTCTAAGGATATGGTTCTGCATCAACTTTTAATTCCAGCATTTCTTTTCTGTTTGGATAATTTTTAACAGCTTTATAGAACTATGATTGACCATCTGCATACAGTTGGCAATCTTTTGACCCTATGAATACGTGATGCATTTTTAAGATTAACTTGCCTGACCAGTAAGAGACACCCATTCAAAACAGGCAGGAAGATGGCTTCTGTTTACAGTGGATAGCTCAGGCAGTCAATTAGCTTATCAGACTATTTTTCTTTCTGAAGTCTATGGAAAGGGCAAAATAGCTGGTCAGTGTGTGTATGTTCTTATCTCATCGATGCAGAATCAGAATGTGAATCATCACACAGGGAGGCAGCAGTCCTGGTCCTAAGGAAAGGCAAACAAAGTCTCTAGAAGCCCCTTTGGCTGGTCGGTGTTAGACACTGTTTAAAATCACATCACCCTTAGTGACAAGCAGGAGAACGTGCACGCACGTGTGTATGTGTTTGGGCGCGCGCGCATACTTACCTGCACAAGTCTTCTTTCCCATACCATTTGGAAGCCTGTGGGATATCTATGTCTTCTTTCATCAAGAAGTAATGCACTTTTTTAATCCTACAAAAACACTCATAGGGCCCCAAGATATTTATGTGTGCATGTGTGATATTCTTGTGTGTGTGTGTGTGTGTGTGTGTATAATATACAAAAGAATGTTGAGCTGAGCACATTGGCACACGCCTGTAATCCCAGCACTTGGAGGCTGGGGTAGGAGGATTGCAAGTTCAAAGCCAGCCTCAGCAACTTAGCAAGCCCCTGTCTCAAGGCGGGGGGTGGGGGGGTGGGGGGAGGGGGGACTGGGGATGTTGCTGAGTGGTTAAGCTCCCTGAGTTCCGTCGTACCCACCTCCATAAGAATATGTAATGCAACTATGTTTGAATAGAAAAAAAAATGAGTACTATCAGAATGATAAGTTGCTTGTTAAGAAGAATGCAACTCTGTGTCCTGACAGGGGGATAAAGTCCAGAATATATTGGCTGAAATGTGTCCACCATGAGTTACATGAAAGCCTTGTGACTGGTTTTCAGTTCCATGTATGTATAGAGATCTACCTTAAGTAGATTTGGAAGACATGGATAATTCACTTGTCAGATTTCGCCTCAAAAATCCCTTCAATTGGGCTGGGGATGTGGCTCAGGCGGTAGCGCGCTCGCCTGGCATGCGTGCGGCCCGGGTTCGATCCTCAGCACCACATACCAACAAAGATGTTGTGTCCGCCGAGAACTAAAAAATAAATATTCAAAAAAAAAATTCCTTCAATCACCCACCAAGTGGCTTAAATATAATTTGGGGTTTCTATACTTGGGTTTGTGTGCATATACTCATATGTATACTTGGACAGACGGAACCTTTATTGATGTGTAAATATGCCACGTAAGCCATGTACATATTCTGTTCAGTGCTTTCTTATTTTCCTTCCTCAAATGAGAACCTGTATTTGAGTTCTAGAAAATGCAGTGTGCACGTGGCCAGCTCTGCTGCAGGATCCTTGGTCCCAGGGGACCCACCAGGAAAGGCACCTATGGCTCTGCTGATGGTGGCAACCTCTAGGGAGCCGGGCTGCAGGTGGAGGGGCAGGGCTCCCCTTTATGCCTGATGCATTCCAACAAGGAAAAAGCAGTTTAGTTCCTGTGCTGACGTTTTTTCCCTTCCAGAACCTTCTCTTGGAGCTGCCTATGTTTCTGATGCCCAGTACAACAGGAACGTTCTATTCCAAACTTCCCCTCAGGCTATCAGGTAATTTAATCATCTAGCTGTCCCACTTGTCCACCTTAAGTTCTAGAGGTTGAGACAAACCTGGAGGCATTCTTTCTACAGAAACTTTTCAGAGGGGTCTAGGTACGGCACATAATTTGGGTAAAACCCAAGAGTGTTTTGTTCTGAGGTGCTGGGAGCCGACCCAGAGACGAGCCTGTGCTAGGCAAGCGCTCCACCACGGAGCTGCAGCCCAGCCCCTGAGCCTGGTGGTTTGGGTTAAGTTCTAAGAGCACAGTGTCCCACGTGCAGGGAGCATCCGGTCAGTTAAGAGCAGATCAGGGGTAATGGACACCACCAGGGCCAGGAGATGGAGTGCCCAAGCTAGACGCACGTGGCCACCTTTCTTCCTAGCCAGCGTCACCTGGAGTGCAAGGGAGGGCTTCTCTTTTTCCCTTCTGTCACCTCCTAATGCTACCCACACATTCACTCCTTTCCTGGGAATCCAGCCTTTTCTATCTCCCCCTAAAGTTTCAACTAAGACCAAGCCCTTGGCTAGAGTAAGGAAAAACCCTCTCTTACATCAGCGCTCGGTGTCAGGGTCTCCAAAAGCAACAAACACCTCATGTGCCCAGACTGCCAAGCAGGAGTGGGGGACTGTCTCACCCTGCAGGGATCTGGCGTGTGGCAGCCACATCTGTCCTGAGTATACCGCGTTGAGACGGGCTGTGCACATTTTCACATTGGACTCAGCCACGCCCACATGGCATTAGGTCACTGTAACTGAGGGTTCACCTTGTCAGTCTCTGGTTCAGAGTGTTCTCTTATTACTGTCACAACAACTCTGTGAAGAAGGTGCTAAAGCTGGCTGGAGACTGTCCACCAAGTGTGCTTTGAGATATGATCATCGTCTTGATGTTTTCTTTAGTGTTTTATAGTTTGAGCTAAAGTAATATCACCCCTGCTCCTGAGAACCTAAAGGGCATGTGACCCATCACGAGTCTTATTTATTTATTTGTTTATTTACCCGTTTATTTGGCAGTGCTGGGGATGGAACCCAGGACCTGGTGCATGCTGGGTACTGCTCTATCACTGAGCTGCCGTCCCAGCCCCGGCCCCTGTTCATCTTAGCACAGAAGTTTGAGTGTTATATAACTCCTGCTCAGTGGTTAGAACCACCTTTACTGTTTTTCCTCTCCAGACTTTACCATTTTCATAATCACTGGGCCATGCGGATGGCCACGTACTTCTTCATCTGTGTCAACCTCTCTCTTGCCCTATTTGAGGAACCGGTGCTGTTTCTGCTACCATTCTTGGTAAGCATTAGATAAAAGATGTTCAACCAGACCTTGTCACCAGTGAGTGGGGCCCCTTGCTTCTCCCTTGTTTTCCTCAAATGTCAGCAAATAGGAATTTGACTTTATTTTTTTCTGGCTGGGGCTTCAGAGAATTCTGCTTGTTGGCTAATGTGCCAGTCATAAGGGATTTTGAGGGCAATGGGACTTCAGAATAAGCTGCTGAATTTGTAAAATGAATCAATTTTTAAAACCCATCAATATGATGTCTCTGGGTAAGGTACATCAAATATATGTTTATTCAGTGCAACGTGTTTGTTTCCTTCAAGAAAATGTTTCCTGATACATATAGGCCAGGAGCCAAAACCTGGAGACTTTCTCAGTTGAGAGAAGCCAGGAACTTTGTGTTTCATTGGAGAGTTTCTGCCTAAATCTCAGAAGCTAAACCTCAATGACACGATCTGATAGTGGGTTTATTGCAGAATGTCCCCCATTCCTAAAATGATAGGATGGACCATATCCCGCCAGGCCAAGGGTACTTTTGGCTTCTGCCTTCTATTTGATAATATTTTCCCCTCTCTGCTCCCCCCAGCTCACTCTTGAAAGGCCTTCTGTTCTGCCAGCCATAGTGACATCTGCTGGCGGACATGGGAAGTCACAAATCTGGGGGACCCTCTCAACCAAACCTTGTTAATGCTGCCATCTATCACAGGGGCAGGGGTGTGGGCTCTGGAGGGCTGGGCATCCTGTCATTTCTCCCACACCCTCTCCCAAGAGAGCAACCATATCTCAAGCAGCCAGTTCCCACCTTCTATTCGCAGAACTGAAAGTCAGGCAGATGCAAACCCCAATGCTAGCGTGGGCCCTGGAAAAGAAGCCACCACTCCAGGTGACAATAGACTTGACTGGATGCTTGGGGACTGAAGCAAGGCAGTTCTCACCCACCTCTTCTCCCTCCTCATTTTCAGCAGGCCTCTGCCTGCGGCTAAGAGAGGAGTGGAGCTCTGTCCCCCACCTGGCCCCGCTGTCTCAGCGCTGCTTTAAGGGCAAACTTGCAACTTGGTGAGTTGAAAGGGTTTATTCCAATTCAGAGTTTCTTTTCTTCTGATCTAATACAGGAGATGTCCACTTTGCGTTTCTGAGAAGTTCATGGTGTCCTAAGAACTCCACTTCACTCTGGCTACTCAAAGTGGGGTCGCTTGGCCAGTAGCACCAGCATCCCTGCTCAGAGCTTGTCAGAAACGCTGCCACTCAGAGGTGCTGGAGTTTTGCACTGACAGAAGCCACGTTTGAAACAAGCCCCAAGGCCATACCTTCACACACCCAAGTTCATGTGCTTGTACTCCACACTGGGTTCCTCACCTTGGTGCCCTTGGCCCATCAGGCCATATCCTTCTTAGTCTGTAGAGGTCTTCCTCATGCAGTGTAGACATTCAGCAGCACCCATGGCCTCTACCTGAGTTTTGCACCAGCACCCCTGACTTGTGATAACATAAAAGGTCTCCAGGCATTGTCAAATGACCCAAGTGGAGGGGGAAAGTCACCTGTGTTGAGACCCATCACCTTCAGGGTCACCTGAGACCTTGTTACAAACACACATTCTCAGACTCCGCACCAGATTGGCAAAACCAGGAACTCCAGTGGGGCCCAGGAAATTGGTTAACTCTCTGTGAGACACAGGCACTCTGAGATGGAAGAGGACTTGGGAAAGGCCCTGCAGTGAATCACTATTTGGTGACAGACCAGTCACAGGGGCCACACCATGACCAAGAGGTTGCAGGCCGTGGGTGATAAAGAGCCCAAAGCTGTAGCCACCTGGGAGGGTTTGCAGCCAACACTTCCCCCTGTGCTCTCTCCATGACCTTGGCCAAGTGACTTGATCTGTCAGTGCCTCAGTTGTCACCTATGGAAAATGGGGATAACCAAAGCACTGTTCCTCTTGCAACTATTCAGGGATGAGGAAGCTTTTATGATGAGGTGCTTAGAAGAGTGCTTGGCTCCAAGACCTTTGGACAAGTCAACTAACTGGTCTTGTCTTCACCATCACTGGCCTGTCTTGCCCCCGACTGTTCCCCTACAAGCCAGCCAGGCATGTGCTTCATTCTCTGCCACATCCTCAGCAGGGAGCCCTGGCCTGGCCTGGACCAGGCTCTCAATGTATATCGGTGGAGAAAGGCATTGCAGTGCCCATGAGGACATGAGGACACCAGCAGAAGCCCTCTGTCTCAGGGGCTTGAACTTTGCTGTGGATCCTGTATGTTCTGGAAAGGGACCCCAGCTTCCTAGATCTGATTCTATTAGAAGGTGTCCTTGCAAATGTGGCAACTGAGCAAAAGTGAGCTTCTCCATCCGTGTGGATTAGATGGTACCTCAGGTAGATCTACAGGCATGCTGTAACCAACAGCCAATCAACACATGCTTAGAGAATCATGGAAAGGCTAAAGATGGGGGCAGGGTGCTTCACAAATGCTGTGTGTTTTCTTCCTCTACTTCTAGGATTCTCTCTACCCACCTCCTGAAGTCAGTCATACAACTATCCCCATTTCAGATATGCAAACACTGAGGTCCCAAGAGGTTACAGAACAAGCCCAAGCTCATTGTCTAGTAAGCAGTGAAAGTGTTCTTCTCATGCTGGTCTCTGATTCCAAACCCACACCTGCCTTTCTTCCCAGGGCTCTTTCTGATCTGCACACAGGGATGACATGCCTTAAGATTGGGAGGACAATCCTAATTTCAAACTTTCTACCTCACATTATGCTGAAGACAATCCTAAGCAGCAGAGCACGTGTCTTATTTGGTTTAAAAACTCCATCTCTGGTAGTAATGAGATCTCTCTGCCACAGCCCCGCCAGACAGCCATTTGGGACCACAGGAGTGTGGAGAAAGAGTGACCACAGGAGTGTGGAAAAAGAGGACATAATTCAGGAAAGCGAAATACAAAGAAGCAAGAGCTGAATATACTAGAACAGACAGGACCAGCAGAGAGAGCCCAGCTGAGAGAGGCCTGGAGCAGGGCTGGGGCGAGCCAGCGCATTCCACGGGTATTGATGAAGTTCTGCTGTGTGCCTGGCACTATGTTGAGAAGTAGACACTGCATTGAGTACAGTCTCTGACCTTGCCCTGCTAAAGATCCCAGTCTGGGGATTTAAAGCTGGATGACATTGTCCAGCACTATGCCATTTCTTCACACCCCAGCTGACCTAGAGACCCCAGGACCATGGCCCATCTGCCTACAGTGAAGGCCAGCAGCAGAATCCTGCCATGGCTGGCAGGAGTGGGTGGAGAACCCCCAGCTCTCTAACCCTGTAGGAAGGGTTCTATTAATAACATGATTTACATGAACCCCCAGGACTCCTTATCAGAACTGTGTGACAACAACTGGCTGGTACACCCTGTCTTCTAGTTCCTAATCACTTCCTGTTCCCACCTGGAGTTTTCTAGCATCGCCTTCCAAGAAAACTACTTGCTAACAAATCTGGATCACAGAGTCCCCACACTCAGGGAAGCCAGAGCATGAAAGAAGGTTCTAGAAAGATGTACAGTGATCCAAGTATATCTGGCCATTTTATGCCTGAATTTATAGTACTCCTTGGCTGCTCTGACTGCCCTGATAAGTTTAGGAGAAAAGACAAGCCATATTTTGGCATGTAAAATGCATTCAGGCCGAGTCACTTTCACACAACCTACCAAGTAGGGGTAGAATGAATTTTAAGTACAACAGAATGCCGAATGCCTACTCATTCCAGTGAAGACATGCTGCAAATAAGACTTAGAAGATGTGCTGCAAACAAGACTTAGAAAAGTGTCCTCAGAGAAGATTCTATCATTCTGCATTTGCTTCTGAAAGTTGAAGCACACAGTTCTAATGAGCCCAGGAAGACAAGGTTGATACCCAGTTGAGTTGGCATATGATGTGCCAGAGCTCAGGACTTCAGGGCTGCTGTCTGGTGGTTCCCGGGCTCTTCTGGTCCTCACCTTCACTCAGTGTCTTTTTGTTGGTGATGTAGTTCAGCAATGGATTACTGGCCCAGAGACTTGTTCAGTATTGCTCAGCAGTAGCAAAACACTGTCACCAGTTGTAGGTAGCCAACTCCAGGTGAGAAACTTGATAGATGTTAATGCTCACGGCTTCAAACCGGCAAGCTGCCCCTCAGTGATCATGCTCTCTAAAATATACACCATGCTAAATTGTGTGGAAGAATTCTATGTCTAGCCAAACCACAGGAGCTCTCAAAAGCCATCCCAATAACATTTAGAGGATTCACTCTCCAAAGCAAGCTTGCCAATGCCTGAGCGCCCACACACTCTATTGGCGCCAACCTCACCTCCTTTTAGAATGCACACATCCACCAAGATATCACTGCCTGTGGTGGTTGAGCGGCCTTTCCAAAGGACAAGGTAGATGTGAATGTATCACATGAATAAATCAGCATTTACCAACAACTGGAAGAAAAAAATCCATTCTCTAAGATATGATGACGGAGCTGCTCTGTGATCTAGACCATCCCCCTCTCCTGCATCCTCTCTGTTTGCCTCTGCCTGGATGGACCTCCAACTCAGCCCAGAAGGATGTGTCCTTTCTAGTCAGAAGCCCTGTCATGGCTTCCAGTTCCAGGCCCTGATTCCTGGTTAACTGCAGCCAGAGCTCACTTTCAAGGTAGTCTCTTCAGATCCCTTCCCTACCCTAACCACAGTGTGGGCTCTGGCCCCACCCTTACTCTCTACACCACCATTCTACATTATTGTCTTCTTCTCCCTCATTGTGACCCAGGACTACCCATGACCATGACCAACTGTTGAACCAGTGCCTCAGAGGGTAGAAATGACCAGAGATTGCTAACTTGAAGATTTCACAGATAGTTAATGAGACATCCTGACTAGTCAAATGACATAAGAGGAAGTCAATGAATTCTAACCTCAAGGGCAAATCCTACAGTACACTGGCTCTCAAATTCAGCTACACACTGGAGCCACCTAGGAGCTGTGCATAGTAATGACCGCTGGACCACCCACTGGCCCTGGGCTGATGGAATGGCTCTGGGCTAAGATGGGACACTGGGGTTTGTAAATTACCAGTTGAGTATAATATAAAGCAAACTTTGAGAACACTGCTTTTTCCCCACATGAAGATCTATGTGCAAACAGATGCAGAATTACACAAATCTGCAGCATAAGTCTCCTTGAGATCCATAGATTAAATGCACTGCAGTGACCAGCACCCTGGCTAGGAACACCACCAGCCCCCTAGAAGCCTCCTATTTCCACCTTCCAGGTGATCACAGCCCTGCCATCCAAGCATGGAGGAGTCCTCCCTGCTGAGAGATTTCAGTGTGGAGAATGGAGAGCCCCTCTCCCCTCGGAGTCCCTGCTTTGACAACAAGTGCACTGGAGAAGTTTGAATCAAGTGGGAGGCACATGGGCAGACTCCCTAGATGAGGCCCTATTGAAGGGAATCTACATTTCCAATGGAACAGAAGCTTCAGAGAGAAACTGAGAGTGCCGGCTCTGAGAAGCGGTTCCACTTCATGCAGCTTCCACCAGAAACAAACTTCAATGTGCTTACAGAGAACAAGACCGTTCCTTCAATTGGAAGCTGCCTGCACAAAATGCTTCTGTTCTGCACTTCCAAGCTTTTCTCAGCCAGCACGTTCAGACGACGTGAAAGTGCAAATTGTGCTACCCAGAGATCCCTTGGGACATCACCAATATTCACGTGGAACATTGGACGGTTGACAAGATTAATGGCCCAGAGTTTCATTGAAATATTTTTCTCAAATTTTTTGAAAACTCACTGGAAACGAAGGTACCCATGAGCAACAAACTCTGCTTTATACAAGACGCAGAAACTACCCATGAGCAACAAACTCTGCTTTATACAAGACGCCGTAACTGCTGGCTCTAAGAAGGATTCCAATTCCTACTAGTTCAACCAAGCCCAAACCCCAATATGCTCTCTAGAAACACTTTTACATCCTGCAATTGAAGCTGTTTGTATACCCTGCTTCTCTTCTGCACTTCACACTCTTCTCATTGAGCACATTCAGAGAACAGTTCAGGCTCAATATCCAAAGTGTGCTAGCAGGAGAGCCCTTGTACCTTGGAGCACTTGCTCAGATAGGAAGTGATAGGACTGATGGGTGGGTCAATACCTCAAAGATTCTTTGGAATCCATTCCTCAAACGGATTCTGAAAACTATCTTGAAGTTGCATGAGCCTGTCTGCAATGACCTCTACTTTATTGAGTGCATAGATGGTTCCAAGTGAAATGGTGCCATCAGCTCTGACAAGAGGTTCTGCTTCCTGCATGTTCAACCAAGGAAAACCCGCCACGTGTTCACTGAGAACAAATCTACTTTGTGCACAAACTTTTTCTGTTTGCCCCCTACAAATGCATCTCAGGATGCACATTCAGAACACATTTCCTGCAAAAAACATGAGAAAGCATCATTGCAAAAGTCCACTCTGGTCTAGCATCACCAACATTGATTAGGAAATGAATTGCACAAGTTTCATCTTATCCCCTTGGTCTCCTTCTTCTAAAAACTCATTGAAACTGCAGGTACCTGACAGTAACCAACTTGCCATTGACCAAGAGCACAGTTGCTTCCAATGGAAACTGGGCCTGCCAGCTCTCAGAAGCCATTGGATTTAAGGCTACTCCAGCCAGGTACAAAGCTCAATGGGCATGATGAGAAAAAAGTCATTTCCTAATATGAAAGCTGCTTGCCAAAATTCTTCTGTTTTGCACTTCCAAATATTTTCAGGAAGCACACTCAGAGCAGTTTCAGCCCATATGCAAAGAGTGCTAGCAAGAGAGCCCTTAAACCTAGGTTCAGCAACTGGAGGAGAACTGTGGGCCCACTGGGAAGAGCAATTCCCCAAGGTTGATTGAAATCCATTGCTCAATTGTTTGTCACAGAATTCACTTGAAATCCAAGTGCCTGCCTGCATTGAACTCGCACTGACCAAATGTACAAATACTTCAAAGGGAAACTGCCACCTCTGAGAAGCGGTGGTTCTTCACGCTAGTTTAAGTAGTGACAAACCCCAATGTGCTCACTGAGAACAAAATGAGCTCCTGAATGTTGAAGCTGCTGAGAGACTGCTTTACTTTTGCACTCCCAAACTACTCTCAGCAAGCACATCCAGAGCCGAGGTCAGGCCCAAAATACAATGTTGGCTGGCAAGAGAGTCCTTGCACCCAGGATCACCAATTTTAAGAAGCCAATGAGGACTGCAGAAAAGATCAATTCCACGAAATTCCATGGAAATCCACTCATCAGACCTTTCTGAGAACACTTAAAAAGAAGGTTTCTGCATGCAAGGAACTCTTGGAGATAGATGGCAATGTTTGCCAAATGCAAACATGCCTACCAGCTCTGAGAAGCCATTCTCATTCACACTGCTTCAACCAGGGAAAAATCTCCATGTGCTCACTGAGAACAAGTTAGCTTGTGCTACTTGAAGCTGCTTCTGCAAACAGCTTCACTTCTGCACTTCTAAACTGTTCTCATCAAGCACATTCAGAGCACAGTTCAGGCATGAAACATAAAGTGTGACAGAAAGAGATCACCAACTTTCAGGAGGAAAGAGGACCAGCTGAGAAGGTCCGTTCTCCAAAGTCTCACTGACATCCATTTGTCACACTTGTTTACCACATACAGTTGAAGTGCAGGTGCCAACATGAGTGAACTCTTTTGGATCAACGGCACAAAAGCTTCAATGTGAAAGCATGCCTGTCACCTGTAAGAAGCAGTTTTGCTTTCTTCTAGCTCACACAGAAAAAACACCATGTGCCCACTTACAACAAAGTTAGTCCTGCAAGTTGAAACTGCTTGCAGCAAATGGCTTCCATTCCCCACTTGCAGCCATCAGTGGTTGACAGATGGCACAGAGGCTTCAATGTGAAACTGTGAATGCCAATCATTACAAGTGCTTCTGACACTCTAGTTGAACCAGGGAAAGCCCAAAGTGGTCAATGAGAACACACTTTGTTCCTGCAAGTGGAAGCAGCTTGCACGAACTGCTTCAGTTAGAAAATTCCAAGTTCTCAGCAACCACATCAGAGCACAGTTCTGGCCCAATAGAAAATTGGTCCTACCAAGAGGATCCTGTACCTATGATCACCTTCATAAGGTAGCTTCCCAACTTCTGTGTGGAAGTGTGTTTCTCCTTGGCCCTTACACTGTTGTGGAGACCACTAGGAGTTCAGCTTTTTGCAGGGTCATGTGACCTGGACTTTTTGCAAGACCTGTACAGCCCTCACACTTGCTCAGATGCTACAGGACTTTTCAGACCAGTCCAGGCAACAGTAGGCATCCATTCATTGTCTGCAGTCTACAGATTCCTAGATGCATGGCATTCATTACCATCAAATGCAGAATTTTCATCAAAAACTAATATATATATATCATTCCAATCTGAATCAAGAAAATCGGAAATATCCCCAAATCCAAAGAGTGGATCCCCATTGTGATGCTACCAGTGGAAAATTCCACAGCTGACCTCATGGGATGGTTCACAGTCAAAACACAGCTGCTTGAAAAATACTACATGACATGACCTTCCTGCTATGTGAAAAGTGGCATGTGAAGTACACATGCATGTCTTCCTCAGACATAGGTTCATTTGCAAGACACCTTGTGCAATTGAAAATACTCCAAAATGGGAGAAATCAGAACCACGTCTCCAAAGTATTTCAGCAGAGACCAACTCCAGCTGTCTATCTCTCAGTGAGTGTGTGTGCTCTTGTGTGTGTTTGTGTGTCTTTGTTTGTGTTTGTACCATGATAGCTGATACTTCATTGCCCCCATTGGAAAACTGACTCAGATAATGCCATCTGCCAAACTCCTAAAAACCAAAGTTCTTGCTGATAGAATGAAACATTCCTTCCTGTTGGTTTGGATGTGTCCCTTAGGAAACACTGCTACATTTAGTATACTCAAATCATCAGAGTAGATCAGGTAACAAAAACATATATATTTTAAAATAATAATATATTAATGGAAACAACAAATACAGGATAGAGTAACAACTGTGTTACTAAACAAGGTCAAAGACAATGGCAAACTATAGATTCAAACTTTGAAGCAAATAGTAATCAATGTAAATATTTCTGGGCTGCCTCAGCCCCGCCCAGACACACAGCAGCAGAATGGTTTTGCAAGCATCCTCAGGAGGGCTGGAGCCTTCTTTGCAGGATGAGAGGGAGGTTGAGGCTGGATCCATTCATCATTCTTTTGGGAGAGGCTCCTTTTCCTCAGCACAAAGCTGGATTTTTTGAGGGGATTCTTGGCATAAAATATGTTGGCCTGCGCTGGAATCCTCAGCTCTGGGGAGAGAGGGGTGTACAAAAAGAAGGTGGCACTCAGGAGGTGCTCCCTAGGACACCCCAACATCTGAGAGCCTGTGCCAGAAAAGGCCAGAGCCACACACCTGAGAGCTCTCCAATTCAGCACCAATACCAACAAAGACAGCCTCCACAGTCCTCCCTGAGGAAAAACTAGGCAGAGCACTTCCACACACCTAATGTCTGTTCCTACCAAAGGCTTTGGACTCCAGAACATCTCAGGTCCTCTTGCATCTGCCAAAGCACACCACTACATTTACATCTGAAATCTCCCACAAAAGGCTCCTGTGCCGAAGATTCAGTCCCCACATGAGCCATCTTCATGAGTGGGTTTGGAGGGAAGCATTGGATGGTGAGTGCTCTAATGTCAACATGAAATTCTCATTCAAGATGAATACACTACTGGGAGGTGGGAGGGACTGGAAGAAAGGTTGAGCATGGTTGGAGGAAGACCTAAACAGGGGTGCGCCCTGGGCAACAGTACCTTGTTCCTGTAGGCTCCACTGAATCCTCATTCTCCAAGTAGAGGTCCTCCTCCTCCTCTCCATCTTTCTGTCTCTCCCTCTCTGCCACCCTCGTTCTCTCTCTCCCAGTCTATGCCTGTGTGGCAAGGGCTGAGGAGCTCTCCACTGCCACACACTAGAGCTTTATGGACAGCCTCAGTGCACAACCAAAGAGAATGCTATGAAACCCAGAGAAAAGGCCTAGGATTCCTCCTCTGAGTTATTTTCCTCAAGTATGGCCACAGTGAGGACAGGCTGACCAGCACGGATACCACATTAGAGCCATGCTTCTGTGTTGGTGGAGCCTGCCTCCATGTGAACCAGGCTTCTGAGAACGGAGGCCACATTCCAAATGCTGCCCTACTGAGAACAATGGTTCAAAAGACCAGCAAAGGGACTGCTTCCCTCCGACATGGTGTATGGCCCAGTGGTACCATGACCCCAAGTGGGAAAATACAACAGCCTGCTTCTCCTTCCTCTGAACACGTGTTTCCTGTCACCCTCCTCTAACCTAGAGCCTGTTCTCCATCCCTTCTGGGTTGGATGTGGGGATCTCTGCTATGAATTTCTTAGGCTACCAAGGCCCCACACAGACTTCCTCTTCCATAGACTCTACTAACCTAACAGAAGGATAAGATAGGAGACAAGTGATCCTAGAACTCATAGGGATGGTGGTCTTCAGTGTACACAGGCTGGGATAATGGCTGCTGTGGTGTTTGGCTCACAAAAACCAATCAACCAACCAATGAAAAAGCACTGGCATTATTATCAGATGAGCTTTGTGGCTACGTGCTCAGGAAGCCCTCATCTGACTTTAGTTAGGGATCACAACCTGGCTATTGTGATCACTCCTTGGCAAGTGGACTCAGGTGCGGAAGACCATGGAATTTATGCAAAAACAAATGATTCAGGCTGTCTCCCAGGCTGTGTTTTCTTCCCAATTTCATCCTGTTACTGCTTGCTAGAATCCTGGCAATGCTCTGCCCAGGAAGTGGATTTCTGGTAACACAGAAGGATTTCATTAGTACTGCTTCATCTTTGGACTTTGCCCCTGCCCTTCTGGACTGCATGCTGCCACCTGACACACAGACTCCCTCAGACAAAATGCCAGTTCCATCTTTAGCCCATGCATTCCCATGTTCCTTTGAAACCACTCCTATCCCAGACCATGAGAACATACTGCTCCTGGAAAGAGACTTTCCTCCTCACTCCTCAATGATGTCAGCTTTGTATGCCTGTCCATGTCCAGGGGAGGGTACCTGGTGGGGAGCCGCAATATCCACTGGGGTACACTATTGGACCTCAAGAACTTCCACCAGCAGAAGTGCAGTTGTCTTTGTGCACAAACCCAACACACCTGTCGGAGTGTTCTTGGGGCTCAGAGACTACTCTTTGGTGCTAAGAGTTGACGTGAGTCCACATCCTGACCCTTGCTCTCTGCCATCTGATTGTCTCACTTACTCTGACGGTGAGAGATGATTTGGCCCAGCTCATAATCCTCCGGCTTCTCCTGAGTAAGCAAGTGTAGGTCGAGAGCACTGCGGATGACGACAGGAGCCCTATCCTGGCAGGTCACCTGGAGCAGCATGGGAGACAGGCCTTCAGGAAATGGGCCTTGAAGTGACTACTCAAGGACAGTGGGCAGGGGCATTCTGGAGGCACCTCCACTCTAAATACAAGGGCAACATCCATGACCCTACTACCTGAGGGTGACCTCCTGCTCATTGTGTAGGCTCTTCCCATAGGCTACTAGCCCAATCCTTGTACATAGGACTTCCTGGGCTTGCCATTGCTCTTTGTGGAGCTGCACTCCTCTCAAAGTGAAAGGACTCAACTACCTGCATACAGATGCAATCTCATCCCACAAGTTGGGAGGAATGGGACAATAGCCTCCATGATCCCAGGTCTGCCCGAGGATGCAGGCGGCATTGGGAATGGCCTAGGCACAAAACCTACAGGCGTTGGTCTGGATTGCCAGGGCCCAAATCAGACCCAGGAACATGACCACACACAGGAGTGCTGAAACATAGCCACGAGAGCTCCTGGCCTCCAGAGGCTCAGTGCTGGCTGGGATGTAGGAGGGCACCTCATTCGGCAAGGGTGGTCATTGGGTTACCTGGACATTTAGTGTGCTTGCTCCACATCCATATCGACTCTGCAGAGAGACTCTCTCAGCTCCTTGTTCAAGGAACATGCAGAACCTCACACTGCTGTCCTCCTCCATAGACGTCAGCATCCCATACAAGGGAATCTGCAACCTAGGTCCTATCCTATTCTCATCTGTCACCCATACCTGCCCCTGCCCTTCTGGACTGCATGCTGCCACCTGACACACAGACTCCCTCAGACATGGCAGTGGACAAGCTGCTGATCTCCTTCATCTCAGCTCCAGCCCTTCACACTGACCTCTCCCTTCTTGATTCCCCTCTATCCTCCTGATCATCCAGAAGCTCCAAATTCAAGAGGGCATGAGTAGTCCATGGTATTGGACCAGTGTCTGCTCCCCACCCAGGTGTAAGCACCAGGGGACACCCCTGCTCCCAGGCTTACCAAAACAGTCTTGGCCATCTTTGGACTTTGTGTTTCTAAGTGGACACGAATTAAGCAGGTGTCTCCCACCTGCTTGTGGGAATGCGGCCTGGAGGACTTGCAGGTTGATTCTGAGAACTGTGGGGGATGGAACATCAGCAAACCCAGAAACAGAAAGCCACCCCAGCCTGTCAGTTGGCTCTATGGGCTTCTAGCACATATGTCCAGGTGCTCAGGCTTCTTATTTCCCCAGGTGGGAGTGGAATGGCAGCACAAGTACAGCTTGAATAAGGTAGGTGTTTACCTCCTTTCCCTTGACCTGGGGGCATTTCCTCACGATGAAATATTTTATTCCCGGATTCATGGACAGACACACGAGTGAGTGGTCAGAGACCTGGATTTCTGCAGAGCGAAGTGGAGAGAACTGTTAGGTGGCACTCAAGGATTATACCACAAAACACCCACACCCCCTGAGAGTCTCTGCCAGGCCCACCACACTTTGGTATTTTGGGGCCAAAGCCCACTTTCTCTTGGCTGTGAGTTATCCTGAGCCCACTGTGGATCATGTCTCCCCACTGTCTGATTGTCCTACTTACTCTCATCCTCAGACATCATACTCAGCAGCTCAAAGTTGTCCACATCCTCATGCTGCAACAAATTTTGGTCCAAGGCCCTGTGGATGAGGCTTGTCACCATCTCCTGAGAGGTCACCTGGATCAGGGTGGGACAAATGTCATCAGAGAATGGCTTTTAGAGGAGCTACCCAGAAGACTGTGGTCAAACATTCAGGAGAAATATCAGCTACATATAAAAGGGCACAATCTTGTTATCCTGCTACCCGAGTGTGTCCTCCATATACCCCCTGGGTTCTTGCAATGTGCTACTAGAACAATCCTGGTACAAATATCTGCCTGTACCTGCCATCTCCCCTCCCCCTGGGGAGCCACATTCCACTCAGGTCAAAGGACCAAACTGCCTGTGCGCAGACACACTCTCATCACACTGAGATGAGAGCAATGGGCCAGGGATCTGCGCACCAAGTGTGCTCTGGGATGCAGGCTGCCTTTGTGGGTGGAAGAGGCAGATGCACTGAAAATTTTGGTCCTGACTGCCACTACACAAAACAGACTCAGATACAAGAGTGTGCACCTGAGTGCTTCATGACAGCTTTGAGAGGCCCTGGGCTCTGGAAGCTCGGTGCGGGTCTGGTTGTAATGATGTACTTGACTCAGCACTGGCAGTCACTGAACATGTCTCCTCTGCAGCTGGACACCTGCAGCATTAGCGTGTCTACTGCACATCCATAGAAATTCTGCCAAGAACCCCTTTAGCTCCGCATTTACATACATGCAAAGGCTAACATTCCGAAGCTTTGGCATGACCCCCCAGGTGATCCCGACCCCAAATTCCCACACCTAGTCATGCTAAGGAGGTTCTCTTCCCTGCCACCAGGAACACATCCCCTCCTACACATGTGACAAATCACTGCCACCTCCTCTGCTCCAACCTCACTCATTGAGAATACCAAGTTCTAGGCACTGCAGCCTACACCCTGGACATATCTCTGCCTTCATCTGTCCACAGCACTTCCGTCTGCACTTCTGGCCTGAAAAACCCACAATACACAGGCCCACTCGCCACTGGAGCTGGGCATGCTGATGCTCTCCCTCCTCAGGTCAAGCCCTTAAGACAGACCTCTCTCTTCTTTATTTCCCACCATAGCCCCAGGGTTGGCTGTGTCTCCTGCCTTCCACTGTGTGGACACCCAGGAGGCAGCCCTGCTGTCAGGCTTACCAGGATGCACTTTGTCTCCCTCAGGCTCTGTCCCTCTATGAGGACGTGAACAAAGCGGCTGTCTTCCACCTGCTCGCTGGAGTGAAGTAGTGAGGAGCTGCTACTGGTGACTTTTCTCATGCAGCACTCATTGCTTTGGGTGGCCTGGGGCAATGATCCTGCAGCCACTGCAGAGCTGCTGCTCACAGCTGCTGGGGTCCTGGATGCCACTGCCACAGAAGGCTCCAAGAACTGTGGGGGATGACAACATCAGCAAAGCCCAGCAACTGCACCCCACCAAGCCTGGCAGTTGGCTCTGTGGGCATTCTACAACATCCATCCAGAACCTGAGGTTCTTGTCCCCTTGGAGGATGTGGAGTGGCACCAGGAGTAAAGAGTGAAGAAGGTGGCTGTTTACCTCCTTTGGCTTGACCTTCAACGACTTGCTGGCAGCTGTTTCCCGAAGAAGAAAGTTATAATCCACTCCTCCATCCAGGGCGTAATATACTTTCCCATCAGCAGGGATCCTCAGCTCTGGAGAGGCAGGGGCAGAGGCGTGGTAGGTGACACTCAAGGAATATACTCCCCAACATCCCCCACAACTGAGAGCCTCTGCCAGCTCAGGTCTCACACACAGACCTGAGAGCCCCCGAATCCAGCTACTGTTCCACCAAAGACTCCCCACTGATTCCTCCCTGAGGACCCTCTATGCACAGGAGGTCCACTAAAGGAACACCTTTCAAGGAAATAGCCCCTTTTACCCCAGAACCTCTTAGTTCACGTTGGACCCACCAAAGAGAAACAGCTAGACTTTGTATCTGGATTGGTCCCCAAAGACTTCATGCAGCTTCAACCAGAAACAAAACCCAATGTGCTTACAGAGAACAAGACCGTTCCTTCAATTGGAAGCTGCCTGCACAAAATGCTTCCATTCTGCACTTCCAAGCTTTTCTCAGCCAGCACGTTCAGTCAACACTTTACACCCAAAATGCAAATTGTGCTACCCAGAGAGCCCTTGGACCTAACATCATCACCAGTATTCACATGGAAAGTTGGACGGTTGACAAGATCAATGGCCCAGAGTTTCATTGAAATCTTTTTCTCAATTTTTTTTGAAAACTCACTGGAAATGAAAGGCCCACAAGCAACAAACTGCTTTATACAAGACACAGAAACTTCTAAGTAAAGCCCGGGACTGCTGGCTCTAAGAAGGGGTTCCAAATCCTACTAGTTCAACCAAGCCCAAATCCCAATGTGCTCTCTAGGAACACTTTTACATCTTGCAATTGAAGCTGTTTGCATACCCTGCTTCTCTTCTGCACTTCACACTCTAGAGCTGTTTGCACACCCTGGTTCTCTTCTGCACTTCACACTCTTCTCACTGAGCACATTCAGAGAACAGTGCAGGCTCAATATCCAAAGTGCACTAGCTGGAGAGCCCTTGTACCTTGGAGCAGTTGCTCAGATAGGTCTGATGGGTGGTTCAATTCCTCCATGATTCTTTGGAATCCATTCCTCAAACGGATTCTAAAAACTATCTTGAAATTGCATGAGCCTGACTACAATGACCTCTGCTTTATTGAGTGCATAGATGGTTCCAAGTGAAATGGTACCATCATCTCTGACAAGAGGTTCTGCTTCCTGCATGTTCAACCAGGGAAAAATCGCCACGTGTTCACTGAGAACAAAGCTACTTGTGCACAAAATTTTTCTGTTTGCCCCCTACATATGCATCTCAGGATGCACATTCAGAACACATTTCCTGCAAAAAACATGAGAAAGTATCCTTGCAAAAGTCCACTCTGGTCTAGCATCACCAACATTGATTAAGAAATGAATTGCACAGGTTTCATTGTATTCCCTTGGTCTCCTTTTTCTAAAAACTCATTGAAACTGCAGGTGCCTGACAGCAACCAACTTACCATTGACCAAGAGCACAGTTGTTTCCAATGAAAACTGTGCCTGTTAGCTCTCAGAAGCCATTGGATTTAAGGCTACTTCAGCCAGGATCAAAGCTCAATGGGCACGATGAGAAAAATGTCATTTCCTAATGTGGAAGCTGCTTGCCAAAATTCTTCTGTGCTGCACTTCCAAAATATTTTCAGGAAGCACACTCAGAGCACAGTTTCAGCCCATATGCAAAGAGTGCTAGCAAGAGTGCCCTTGGACCTAGGTCAGCAACTTGGAGAACTGTGGGCCCACTGGGAAGAGCAATTCCCCAAGGTGGATTGAAATCCATTGCTCAATTGTTTGTCACAGAATTCACTTGAAATCCAAGTGCCTGCCTGCATTGAACTCGCACTGACCAATTGTACAAACACTTCAAAGGGAAACTGCCACCTCTGAGAAGTGGTGGTTCTTCATGCTAGTTTAAGTAGTGACAAACCCCAATGTGCTCACTGAGAATAAAATGAGCTCCTGAATGTTGAAGCTGCTGAGAGACTGCTTTACTTTTGCACTCCCAAACTACTCTCAGCAAGCACATTCAGAACCGAGGTCAGGCCCAAAATACAATGTTGGCTGACAAGAGAGGCCTTGCACCCAGGATCACCAATTTTGAGAAGGCAATGAGGACTGCTGAAAAGATGAACTCCACAAAATTCCATGGAAACCCACTCATCGGACCTTTCTGAGAACACTTGAAATGCAGGTTTCTGCATGCAAGGAACTGTGTGTGACAGATGGCAAAGTTTGCCAAATGCAAACATGCCTACCAGCTCTGAGAAGCCATTCTCATTCACACTTCTTCAACCTGGGAAAAATCCCCATGTGCTCACTGAGAACAAGTTAGCTTGTGCTACTTGAAGCTGCTTCCACAAACAGTTTTACTTCTGCACTTCTAAGCTGTTCTCATCAAGCACATTCAGAGCACAGTTCAGGCATGAAACACAAAGTGCACCAGAAAGAGATCACCAACTTGCAGGAGGAAAGAGGACCAGCTGAGAAGATCAGTTCTCCAAAGTCTCACTGACATCCACTTATCACATTTGTTTACAATATACACTTGAAGTGCAGGTACCCAAATGAGTGAACTGTTTTTGATCAATGGCACAGAGGCTTCAATGTGAAAGCATGCCTGTCACCTGTAAGAAGCAGTTTTGCTTTCTTCTAGCTCACACAGAAGAAAACACCATGTGCCTACTTACAACAAAGTTAGTCTTGCAAGTTGAAACTGCTTGCAGCAAATGGCTTCCATTCCCCACTTGCAGCCATCAGTGGTTGACAGATGGCACAGAGGCTTCAATGTGAAACTGTGAATGCCAATCATTACAAGTGCTTCTGACACTCTAGTTGAACCAGGGAAAGCCCAAAGTGGTCAATGAGAACACACTTTGTTCCTGCAAGTGGAAGCAGCTTGCATAAACTGCTTCAGATAGAAAATTCCAAGCTCTTCTCAGCAAGCACATTCAGAAAACAGTTCTGGCCCAATGGAAAAAGGGACCTAGCAAGAGGATCCCATACATATGATTACCTTCATAAGGTAGCTTCCCAACTTCTGTGTGGAACTGTGTTTCTCCTTGGCCCTTATGCTGTTTTGGAGACCACTAGCTCAGCTTTGTGCAGGATCATCAGACCTGGACTTTTGGCAAGACCTGTACAGCCCTCACACATGCTCAGATGCTACAGGACTTTGCAGACCAGTCCAGACAACAGTAGGCATCCATTCATTGTCTGCAGTCTACAGATTCCTAGATGCATGGCATTCATTATCATCAAATGCAGAATTTTCATCAAAACCATATATATATATGTATGTATATATATATATTTCCAATCTGAATCAAGAAAATCAGAAATATCCCCAAATCCAAAGAGTGGATCTCCTTTGTGATGCTACCAGTGGAAAATTCCACAGCTGACCTCATGGGATGGTACACAGTGAAAACACAGCTGCATGAAAAATATTACATGACATGACCTTCTGGTTATGTAGAAAGTGGCATGTGAAGTACACATGCATGTCTTCTTCAGACATGAGATTCATTTGCAAGACACCTTATCAATGGAAAATACTCCAAAATGGGAGAAATCAGAACCACATCTCCAAAGTATTTCAGAAGAGACCAACTCCATCTGTGTATCTATCGCTCAGTCAGTGTGTGTGCTCTAGTGTGTGTGTGTGTGTGTGTGTGTGTGTGTGTGCGCTCTAGTGTGTCTTTGTTTGTATTTGTACCAAGATAGCCGATACTTCATTGCCCCCATTGGAAAACTGACTCAGATAATGCCATCTGCCAAACTCCTAAAAACCAAACTTCTTGCTAATACAAGGAAACATTCCTTCCTGTTGGTTTGGATGTGTCCTTTAGGAATCACTGCTACATTTAGTATACTCAAATCATCACAGTAGATCAGGAAACAAAAACATATATATTTTAAAATAATAATATATTAATGGAAACAACAAATACAGGATAGAGTAACAACTAGGTTACTAAACAAGGTCAAGGACAATGGCAAACTATAGATACAAACTTTGAAGAAAATAATTATCAATGTAAATATTCCTGGGCTGCCTCAGCCCTGCCCAGGCACACAGCAGCAGAATGGTTTTGCAAGCATCCTCAGGAGGGCTGGAGCCTTCTTTGTAGGATGAGAGGGAGGTTGAGGCTGGATCCACTCATCATTATTTTGGGGGAGGCTCCTTTTCCTCAGCACGAAGATGGGTTTTCTGTGAGGGTTCTTTGCGTAAAATACGTTGGCCTGCGCTGGAATCCTCAGCTCTGGAAAGAGAGGGGTATACAAAATAAGGTGGCTCAGGAGGTGCTCTCTGGGACACCCCAACATCTGAGAGCCTGTGCCAGAAAAGGCCAGAGCCACACACCTGAGAGCTCTCCAATTCAGCACCAATACCAACAAGACAGCCTCCACAGTCCTCCCTGAGGAAGAACTAGGCAGAGCACTTCCACAGACCTAATGTCGGTTCCTACCAAAAGCTTTGGACTCCAGAACATCCCAGGTCCTCTTACATCTGCCAAAGTACACCACTAGGGTTTGCATCTGAAATCTCCCACAAAAGGCTCCTGTGCCGAAGATTCAGTCCACACATGAGCCATCTTCATGAGTGGGTTTGGAGGGAAGCATAGGATGGTGAGTGCTCTGGTGTCAACATAAAATTCTCATTCAAGATGAATACACTACTGGGAGGTGGGAGGGACTGGAAGAAAGGTTGAGCGTGGTTGGAGGAAGACCTAAACAGGGGTGCGCCCTGGGCAATAATACCTTGTTCCTGTAGGCTCCACTGAATCCTCATTCTCCAAGTAGAGGTCCTCCTTCTCCATCTTTCTCTCTCTCCCTCTCTCCCAGCCTTGTTCTCTCTCTCCCAGTCTATGCCTGTTTGGCAAGGGCTGAGAAGCTCTCCACTGCCACACACTAGAGTTTTATAGACAGCCTCAGTACACAACCAAAGAGAAAGTTGTGAAAGCCAGAGAAAAGGCCTAGGATTCCTCAAGTATGGCCACAGTGAGGAAAGGCTGACCAGCACAAATACCACATTAGAGCCATGCTTCTGCATTGGTGGAGCCCACCTCCATGTGAACCAGGCTTCTGAGAATGGAGGCCACATTCCAAATGCTGCCCTATTGAGAACAATGGTTCCAAAGGCCAGCAAAGGGAATGCTTCCCTCCAACATGGTGTATGGTCCAGTGGTGCCATGACCCCAAGTGGGAGAATACAACAGCCCGCTTCTCCTTCCTCTGAACACGTGTTTCCTGTCACCCTCCTCTAACCTAGAGCCTGTTCTCCATCCCTTGTGGGTTGGATGTGAAGATCTCTGCTATGAATTTCTAAGGCTACCAAGGCCCCAGACAGACTTCCTCTTCCATTGATTCTACTAACCTAACAGTAGGTTAAGATAGGAGACAAGTGATTCTAGAACTCATAGGGATGGTGGTCTTCAGCATACATAGGCTGGGATAATGGCTGCTGTGGTGTTTGGCTCACAAAAACCAACCAACCAACCAACGAAAAAGTGCTGGCATTATTATCAGATGAGCTTTGTGGCTACGTGCTCAGGAAGCCCTCATCTGACTCTAGTTAGGGATCATAACCTGGCTATTGGGATCACTCCTTGGCAAGTGAACTCAGGTACAGAAGACCATGGAATTTATGCAAAGACAGATGATTCAAGCTGTCTCCCAGGCTGTGTTTTCTTCCCAATTTCATCCTGTTACTGCTTGCTAGAATCCTGGCAATGCTCTGCCAAGGCAGAGGTTTTCTGGTCACACAGAAGGCTTTCAATCCTACTGCTTCAGTCCACAAAATGCCAGTTCCCTCTTTAGCCCATGCATTCCATGTTCCTCTGAAACCACTCCTATCCCAGACCATGAAAGCATACTGCTCCTGGAAAGAGGCTTTCCTCCTCACTCCTCAAAGATGTCAGCTTTGGATGCCTGTTCATGTACAGGGGAGGCACCTGGTGGGGAGCCACAATATCCACTGGGGTATACCATTGGACCTCGAGACCTTCCACCAGCAGAAGTGCAGTTGGCTTTGTGCACGAACCCAACACACCTATTGGAGTGTTCTTGGGGGTCAGAGACTACACTTTGGTGCTAAGAGTTGACCTGAGTCCACATCCTGACCCTTGCTCTCTGCCATCTGATTGTCCCACTTACTCTGACGGTGAGACATGATTTGGCCCAGCTCATAATCCTCCGGCTTCTCCTGAGTACGCAAGTGTAGGTCGAGGGCCCTGCGGATGACGACAGGAGCCCGATCGTGGCAGGTCACCTGGAGCAGCATGGAAGACAGGCCTTCAGGAAATGGGCCTTGAAGTGACTACTCAAGGACAGTGGGCAGGGGCATTCTGGAGGCACCTCCACTCTAAATACAAGGGCAACATCCATGACCCTACTACCTGAGGCTGACCTCCTGCTCATCGCATGGGCTCTTCCCATAGGCTACTAGCCCAATTTTTGTACATAACTTCCTGGACCTGCCATTGCTCTTTGTGCAGCTGCACTTCTCTCCAAGTGAAAGGACCCCACTACCTGCATACAGATGCAATCTCATCCCACAAGTTGAGAGGAATTGGACAATAGCCTCCAAGATCCCAGGTCAGCCTGAGGATGCAGGCGGCATTGGGAATGGCCTAGGCACAAAACCTACAGGCTTTGGTCTGGATTGCCAGAGCCCAAATCAGACCCAGGAACATGACCACACACAGGAGTGCTGAAACATAGCCACGAGAGCTCCTGGCCTCCAGAGGCTCAGTGCTGGCTGGGGTGTAGGAGGGCACCTCATTCGGCAAGGGTGGTCATTGGGTTACCTGGACATTTAGTGTGCTTGTTCCACATCCATACTGACTCTGCAGAGAGACCCTCTCAGCTCCTTGTTCAAGGAACATGCAGAACCTCACACTGCTGTCCTCCTCCGTAGACGTCAGCATCCCATAGAGTGGAACCTGCAATCTAGGTCCTGGCCTGTTCTCATCTGTCACCTATACCTGCCTCTGCCCTTCTGGACTGCGTGCTGCCACCTGACACACAGACTCCCTCAGACATGGTGGTGGACAAGCTTCTGCTCTCCCTCATCTCAGCTCCAGCCCTTCACACTGACCTCTCCCTTCTTGATTCCCCTCTATCCTCCTGATCATCCAGAAGCTCCAAATTCAAGAGGGCATGAGTAGTCCATGGTATTGGACCAGTGTCTGCTCCCCACCCAGGTGTAAGCACCAGGGGACACCCCTGCTCCCAGGCTTACCAGGACCTTCTTAGCCGACTTTGGACTTTGTATTTCTAAGTGGACACGAATTAAGCAGGTGTCTCCCACCTGCTTGTGGGAATGCGGCCTGGAGGACTTGCAGGTTGATTCTGAGAACTGTGGGGGATGGAACATCAGCAAACCCAGAAACAGAAAGCCACCCCAGCCTGTCAGTTGGCTCTATGGGCTTCTAGCACATATGTCCAGGTGCTGAGGCTTCTTATTTCCCCAGGTGGGAGTGGAATGGCAACACAAGTACAGCTTGAATAAGGTAGGTGTTTACCTCCTTTCTCTTGACCTCGCGGCGTTTCCTCACGATGAAATATTTTATTCGCGGGGTCCTAGACTGATACATGGGTGAGTGGTCAGGGGCCTTGATTTCTGCAGAGCAAAGTGGAGAGAATTGTTAGATGGCACTCAAGGATTTTACCACAAAACACACACAACCCCTGAGAGTCTCCGCCAGGGCGAGCCTGCACCAGAATTGAGAGCCCTCCTATCCAGCTAAAGTGCCACCAAAGACTCCCTCAGTGATTCTTCCCTGGAGAAGATGATGTACAGGATTCTAAACCAAAAGAGCACCAGGCAATGGAAACAGCACCTTGGGCCCAGAACTTCTCAGTGCAGGTTGGATCTGCCAAAGGGACACTGCTAGGCTCTGCATCAGGATTGGCAAAGGCTCCTGTGCTTAGGCCTTTCTCCCCAGGGCAGCCATGCTCACACATGGGCATTCAGGGAAGCGTTGGATGGTGGGCGAATTCATCCCCTTGCCCTGGATGAATCCACTCATGGATGAATACGCGGAGGGGAGGTGGTATCCATCAGAGGTGTGTTGGGCATGGACATGGGAGGACTTCAGCAGGGTGGTGCCCTGGAGAACTCTATTGTTTTCTAGGTTCGCTCTCCTTCCCCTTGTTTCTCATCATGAGCTGTCTGCTTGGTACTTTTATTCTGGTTTTTGTTCTACTTCTGGCTCTTCTTTCTGTCCTGCATCTTCTTGTAGTTCTTTCTGGGTCTTTTTCTTGTTCTTACATGGTTCCTTCTTGTTCTTCTTCTTGTGTATCTCCCTCCACCCTTCCTTCTGTTCACTTCCTTCTTTTTCTTCTTCTTCCTCCTGCTCTTCATCGTGTGATCCTCTCCCCACTCAGTTGTGTCCTCTTTCTCCTCCTCCTTCTCCTTATATCTCTGGCAATGGTGGGGCGTCCTGAGGAGTTCAAATCTATCACACTCTTCTGCCCAGATGCAGCCTCTGTTCAGTAGTCCAAGATGAAATCAGTTCTCAATCAATGGCCAGGAGTGAAACCAAGACCAAAGACAAGTGACTTCCTTTCTTTGTCATTGTCACAGTCAGGAAAGACTTCCTAACAGACACCGTATTCTGGATAGGCTTCTACCTATGGAAGTCCGCACCTCATCTGGACCAGGATTGCTAAAATAGATTCCACCTCCATAAAGTTTCCCCAATGAAAACAAGGTTTCCAAAATCTAGGAGAGGGCCAGCATCACTGCCACCCTCCTGCCATAAGGCATAGATGCCATCACACCTAGTGGGTTCCAGGCCCCCCGTAGTCCTCCCTTTTGACGTCTGTTACACACAAACCTCCCCTGGTCTGGAGCCTGCTCTCAACTGATGCTTGGGTTGAAAGTCTGTTTCTGAAATCATCTTCGTAGATTCTCAGTTTGGTAATTCCTTATTGACTGGCTTATTTTTGTACTAGGGATAAAACCAGAGGCAATTAAGCACTGAGACCATTCCCAGGCCTTTTTACTTGGGTACAGGGTCTCCCTAAGTTTCTGAGGTTGTTTGGAAATCCCCATCCTCCTGCACTGCCTCCCAAGTCCCTGAGATTCGCAGACACTGCCCCTTGCCCAGCTCCTTGCACCTCAGTCTTCCTCATGTGTGAGACAGAGCCAACCCAAATGAGGTGGTGTGGGAAAATTGGAAAACTCACTTACGTGCCCTACAGATGGTGGGTTCTACTGTGGACAGGCTGGGATGGTGGAGGCTAGGAGTGTCTGGCTCACAAGAAAGGAAAGAGCACTGGCATTGTGGACAGCTCAGCATTGTGGCCTCTGTTCTTCAGATGCCCTTCTTTGTTGCTGGAAGGAATAATAACCTGGCCATTCTGATATCTTCAGGAGATGGGCACCCAGGCACAGAGGACTTGGAATTGTTCCCAAAAGAACCCAAACAGGCTGTCCCCTAGCCTTGACTTCCTCTTCACTGAGTCCTGTTCCCAGTTGCTGCAATCCTGACATTCCTGTGAGTAGGCAGGACTTCTCATATCCTGGCCATGGATTGGGACCTGTGCTGCTTCTGTCCATAGCAATGCTGATCCAATCAGGACCCATGTTCTCCTCCTCTTCATTTGAAGGCATCCTTATCAGTGAGCCATAAACCAAACTGATGATGGATTGAGCCTCTCTCTGCCTTGCCCTCATGGATATTAGCTTCACATTGCCAGACCAGGTCCAGGGGAGAACACATTTAGGGAGGTTCAACAGCCCCCTTGGGCCTCATTGAGCACCTCCACATTGGACACGCCCATCACTGCACTTGGTCTCCTGCACCAGGCCCACCACACTTTGGTATTTTGTGGCCAAGGCCCACTTTCTCTTGGCTGTGAGTTATCCTGAGCCCACTGTGGATCATGTCTCCCCACTGTCTGATTGTCCTACTTACTCTCATGCAGAGGAATCATTCTCAGCATCTCAAAGTTGTCCACATCCTCATGCTGCAACAAATTTTGGTCCAAGGCCCTGCGGATGAGGCTCTTCACTGTATCCACACTGGTCACCTGGATCAGGGTGGAATAAATGTCATCAGAGAATGGCTTTTAGAGGAGCTACCCAGAAGACTGTGGTCAAACATTCAGGAGAAATCTCAGCTACATATACAAGGGCACAATCTTGTTATCCTGCTACCTGAGTGTAGCCTCCATATAACCCCTGGGTTCTTGCAACGTGCTACTAGAACAATCTTGGTACAAATATCTGCCTGTACCTGCCATCTCCCCTCCCCCTGGGGAGCCACATTCCACTCAGGTCAAAGGACCAAACTGCCTATGCACAGACATACTCTCATCTCACTGAGACGAGAGCAATGGGCCAGGGATCTGTGCACCAAGTGTGCTCTGGGGTGCAGGCTGCCTTTGTGCGTGGAAGAGGCAGACGCACTGAAAATTTTGGTCCTGACTGCCACTACACAAAATAGACTCAGATACAAGAGTGTGTACTTGAGTGCTTCATGATAGCCTTGAGAGGCCCTGGCCTCTGGAAGCTCGGTGGGGGTCTGGTTGTAATGATGTACTTGACTCAGCACTGGCAGTCACTGAACGTGTCTTCTCTGCAGCTGGACACCTGCAGCATTAGCGTGTCTACTGCACATCCATAGAAATTCTGCCAAGAACCCCTTTAGCTCCGCATTTACATACATGCAAAGGCTAACATTCCGAAGCTTTGGCATGACCCCCCAGGTGATCCCGACCCCAAATTCCCACACCTAGTCATGCTAAGGAGGTTCTCTTCCCTGCTACAAGGAACACATCCCCTCCTACACATGTGACAAGTCACTGCCACCTCCTCTGCTCCAACCTCACTCATTGAGAATACCAAGTTCTAGGCACTGCAGCCTGCACCCTGGACATATCTCTGACTTCATCTGTCCACAGAACTTCCGTCTGCACTTCTGGCCTGCAAAACCCACACTACAACACCCACTCACCACTGGAGCTGGGCATGCTGATGCTCTCCCTCCTCAGGTCAAGCCCTTAAGATGGACCTCTCTCTTCTTTATTTCCCACCACAGCCCCGGGGTTGGCTGTGTCTCCTGCCTTCCACTGTGTGGACACCCAGGAGGCAGCCCTACTGTCGGGCTTACCAGGATGCGCTTTGCCTCTCTCTCGCTCTGTCCCTCTAGGAGGATATAAATAAAGCGGTTGTCTTCCACCTGCTCACTGGAGTGAAGCAGTGAGGAGCTGCTACTGGTGACTTTTCTCATGCAGCACTCATTGCTTTGGGTGGCCTGGGGCAATGATCCTGCAGCCACTGCAGAGCTGCTGCTCACAGCTGCTGGGGTCCTGGATGCCACTGCCACAGAAGGCTCCAAGAACTGTGGGGGATGACAACATCAGCAAAGCCCAGCACCTGCACCCCACCCAGCCTGGCAGTTGGCTCTGTGGGCATTCTACAACATCCATCCAGAACCTGAGGTTCTTGTCCCCTTGGAGGATGTGGAGTGGCACCAGGAGTAAAGAGTGAAGAAGGTGACTGTTTACCTCCTTTGGCTTGACCTTCAACGACTTGCTGGCATCTGTTTCCCGAAGAAGAAAGTCATAATGCACTCCTCCAATCAGGCCGTAATATACTTTCGCATCAGCAGGGATCCTCAGCTCTGGAGAGGCAGGGGCAGAGGCATGGTAGGTGACACTCAAAAAATACACTACCCAACATCCCCCACAACTGAGAGCCTCTGCCAGCTCAGGTCTCACACACAGACCTGAGAGCCCCCGAATCCAGCTACTGTTCCACCAAAGACTCCCCACTGATTCCTCCCTGAGGACCCTCTATGCACAGGAGGTCCAGTACAGGAACACCTTTCAAGGAAATAGCCCCTTGTACCCCAGACTCTCTTAGTTCACGTTGGACCCAACAAAGAGAAACAGCTAGACTTTGTATCTGGATTGGTCACCAAAGACTCATGTGTTGAAGGTTTTCTCCCCACTGCAGCAATGATCACAGGTGGGTTTGGGGAAAAGCATTTGATGGTGGGTGCCTCCACCTTGCCAGTGGATTCATACACTCATACAGGGCTACACTAATTGGAGGGGTATGGTTTGGAGGTGTGTTGAGCATGGGTGGAGGATGTCCACAGCAGGGCTGTGCCATCCAGAGCAATATATTTCTCTTGAATTCCCCACTACTGCATTTCCTGCTCATGAGTATAATTCTCATTCACATTTTTAATCAATGTATTGTTATACTTCTTGTTCACCTTGTGTTTCTCCTTCTTGTTCTTGTTCTTCTTCATCTTCTCCTCATGCTTCTTCTTATAGTCATCTTGAACTTCTTATTCATGGTCTTCTCCTTCAACTTATTTTCATTTTTCTACTCCTCCTTCTCCTCCTCCTCCTCCTCCTCCTCCTCCTCCTCCTCCTCCTCCTCCTCCTTCTCCTTCTTCTTCTTCTTTCTCTCTCTCTCTCTCTCTCTCTCTCTCTCTCTCTCTCTCTCTCTCCCTCCCTCCCTCTCTCCCTCCCTCCCTCCCTCTCTCTCTCCAAGAACAGTCTACAAGCTGTGAAGGGTTCTATTCTACTACACACTTCTCTCTAGAAATGGCCTCTGGTCCTAAGTGGACTCAGTTTGCAATGAATAAAAAGATTGGAAGCCAGAAATGATTCTTCATTGAACTGCTTTTCTCATGTACTCATCTAGGTCAGGAAAGGCTGCCAAAGTAGGCACCCTGTGGTTGTCTGTCTTCTTTGACACAAGACAAAGAAGCCTCTCTTCTTGGCCCTTTGTGGATAATAGCTTTGCAATGCCTCCTCAGGCCAAGGAAAGAACACGATAGGCAGGTCCACAGCCCCTGGGTAACATGAAGAACCTGCAGATTTATGCCCCATCATTACACTTTGTTTTGTGCACAAGTCCCACCATACTCTTCCTGGGCATTGGGCCAACGCACACTGTGTTTTGTCTCCCAGTTATCGTGAGCCCACTGTGACTCACTGCTCCCTACCCTCTGATGGTTCCACTTACTCTGATGGTTCCAGACAATATGCAGAAGCTCATAGTTTTTTGGATCCTTCTGCTGGAGCAAGTGTACATCTAAGGCCTTGCGGATTACGACTGGAGTCCTGTCCTGGGAGGTCACCTGAGCAGGGTTGGAGAAAGCTCATCAGAGAGGGAATTTGGGAGTAGCTACCCAGAGGACAGTGCTCGAGGACAATCAGAGACAAGAGAGCTCTCAACACAAGGGCAGCATCTTGATACCCTGCTACCTGAGGCCTTCATGTGATCATGTGGGGTCTTCCTATGAGCCTCTAGTCCAATCTTGGTACAAGAGTTTGCTTCAACCTGCTATGCCCTACAGGGACAAGGGAATAAGGACCAAAAGGCACACTCTAGTCCCCACAGATGGGAGGAATGGTCCAGTGGACTTCCATATCCCTGCTCTGGTCTGGGATGCAGCTGCATTTTTGTGTGGACCAGGCACAAACCCTAGGTGCTTTGGTCTTGACAGCCAGGGCACAACACACACTAGGACTCTTTAATGATAGGCATGGAAGCTGCTGGGCTCGAGAGTGTCAGTGCTTGCTGGGGTGTCAGGAGGTTTGGACCCAGCAGGTGCAGTGGTTCAACATGGCTCCCCTGGAGGTGGTCACCAGAGTCTCATGATGGATACTCCACACCCAGGAAGATCCTGCAGAGAGAGCCGCTAAATCTCTATTCACATACATGCAAACTAGGACACTAATGGGCCCCTCCAAGGCCCCCAGTTGTCTGTGACCCACACCTACCCACCCTAATCATTCTACAATGGCTCCCTTCCCTTCAACCAACAACATATCCCCTCCCACACACAAGAAAATGACTGCCAACTCCTCTGCTTCAATATACTCCTCCTCAATACCACGGTTCAATATACTCCTCCTCAATACCAAGGTCAGTAGAGGATGGCCTGTACCCTCGATATTTCTCTGACCTCCTCTGAACCCAGCACTCACTCCTGCACTTCTGACCTGCACACCCCCAAACACGCAGGCCCACTCGCACCCAGACCTGGCATGCTGCTGCTCTCCCGCCTCTCTCTTCCTCACTTTCTGCTCTCCTTCCTGACCTTCCAGAAGCTCCAGTTCAAGAACACAGGCCTAGTCCAAAGAGTTTGCTGTGGACTCGGTCTTCCCCACTGTGGGCTCCCAGGAGACTCCCCTGCTCGAAGACTCACCAGGATGCTCCTATACTGTGTTGTCCTTTCATTTTCCAGGTAGATGCGAATGACGCACCTGCCTCTCATCGGATTGGTATATTTGGGCCGTGGGGAGTACTGAGTGGAGACCCCTGATGTCCTGGACTCCGGCTCTGCCCCTTCCCTGGGAGAAGGCTCTGGCTCTGGGGTTGGCTGAGGAGCCGTGACAGGAACTGAGCTTGTAGCTAGAGGAGAAAAGATGCCAACATGACTGCCTTGCCCTGACCTTCGCACAGACAGACAATACCCCTTCTGCCAGGAAGAACTCAGGCCCTTAGCCCACACAGGACCTCTTTGCAAACTAGGGTCACTTCCTGAATGGACAAAGGCTTATCCTAATTTCCAACCCAACACCAGGCATACAGACTCCCTGCAGTGGAACAACAGTCAGACCTTTCCTCATATACCCTTAGGTACTCACCACAGTCCACCTGGCTCTCAGGCTCTGCCTGGCTTGATATGCCATCTTCAATTGGGGCCAGGAGGTGGTGTGCTTGGTGCTCCAGGTTAAAGCCACTCAGGAGGAGCCACACATATGGCAGCAGCTGCTGCAGACTCAGAGAGCCTGGAGGCTGATGGGAAGCCTCGGTGTGGAAGTTCACCCAGGTCCCCAGGAAAGAAGATGAGGCACTGTGGGGAGGCAGGTGTGGAGTCAGCGAAACCCTGGCCTTGCCTTCGCCATGGCCTCCAGAGCAAACCTCTGACCCTACCCTCCTGAACCGTCCCTGGTTCTGAACACACCAGTCCACCTCAGGAAAGACACAGTGGCTGTACAGGCAGGGACAGGACAGGTCGCTAGGCAAAGAACCTTCAATGAAGGAGCGTTAGATTCATGGTATGACCAGCTCTCCCCTCCTCTGGGCAGGCCCGACACTCTTCTTCCTCTTGGCTACCTGCTCTCCAACCTGGAATGCACCTTCCGGGAGTGTCTGTCCTCCTGCCCACTCTTCTCAGGGCTCAAGAGACACCTCCTCCCCTGGCGAGGGCTGCAATGCTACCTCATTCTCTGTGAGCTCTCACTGAGTCCCCCTGAGTAGCGGTGGACCTCTCTTTTCCCATGAGTGCAGACCACATCTCTGTGGCCCTGAGGGAGGACAGGGAGGTGTAGAGTAGGGGATCCATTATCCCAGGGCCTTCCCCAGAGGACCATGACTACCTACAACTCCCTGCCTTACCCCTCCTACTGTTGAAGCCCCACACCTTACACTGCAGGCAGAAAACTGAATTGGGGAGAGCAGTCTTTCCTCAGCCTTCCCAAGTCAAATCACCTTGCAGGTCCCTACTCTAGAAACAGGAGCCCACCCTCTTGACCCCAAGCCCATTCCATGTTGAAGTTGGTCCAAGGGTCCACCATAGTCACTGAAGAGGACAACGTGCAGTTATGCCCCATGGAGTCAGGGATGCAGTCACATGTAGGATATGTACTCATGGCACCTGCGGTTTGAGGCTGACCCCCATGAAAAGGGACACAATGGCAGTCATTTGCACCCCGTTTTTCACTGAATTATGAAACGTGACTGGAAACGTGTCTTCACACAGTGGGTGCTTTCTCCATGTTCATCAGTGAATGAGCCCAAACTGCTGATTCCCACATATCTCTGGGTGTGGGAGCTGCCATGTCCAAAGCCCCTGTCCAGCTATGTCCCAGCTAGGATGCTCTGTCCCACTATGGAAACTAACATGTCTTTATTAACCCAAAAGTGCTTTTCCAAGGCCCGAGTTTTGAGACGCCTCTGGCACAGATCTACGTTCTTCACAAAGCCAACATCACACCAGAAAGACCATCTGGCCTTGCTGAGTCCACCTGGGAATGAGCTCAGTGCACACCATTGAGCTGTGGTGCCCAGTGTGTGGGGACTGCTCCACGGACCTCTGTGGATCAGCTGGAGTCAGAATGGTTTCTCTGCCTGAGAGGGGAAGTTCACTCCCCTTGCAAGGCTGTGGCAGGCACCTCCAGGACTCGTCCCATTCGGGGCTGACATTCCACTATGAGTGTGGTCCTCTATCTCGCTAGGTATCACAAACCTTTGGGTCCCTGAGAGGTACATGGCAGCCCCAAGACCCAGGCATGAGGGGGCTACACACTTGGGCTTGGTGGTCTGGTGCTTACCTTGGGAACAAGAGATCCAGCACCTGCTGGGTGGGGATGAAATCCCAGGAGATTAACCCCATGTTGCTGCTGAAATGTAGGTTTCTCCCACAAATGACAGGCAGGAGCTCATTCCTAAGCTGGTCCTGCCTGTAAGGTTCAAGGCTCTGTACCCTGAAGGGCTCCTCCGTGTTCTCATCATTTTCACCCTGGGTTGGGACCAAGAATGGTGGGTTCAAAATGGAAATGGTGACAAACAGAAAAATGACTTGTGCCAATACACTAGAGTCAAAGCACAATGGGACAGTTCCCATCAGTACAAACACACACACACACACACACACACACACACACATACAGAGTCAGAATAGGAGTCCTGGGCCATTCATCAGGGATTAGACTAGAGGGCCTGCTGGGCTCACCTGCCCTGTGCTACTTACAGTTACTCTTGAGCTCCTCTGCGACAATCTCCAGAGGCTCTGGCGTCTAAGATGAAGCCTCACCCAGTGCATCCACAAAAGGGCTAGTTGGCCCCCCTGAGATTCCTGGGAGCCTGAGGCTCGGCATTGTTTGCAACCACAGGAGAACATCCTTCTCACTCCAGTTTCTCCAACCAAATGAGCTCGGATGGCTTGGTCAGTGAAGTGGGTGCCTGGATACCAGGGTTCCATGTTCTGTTTGATCCATTGTCAAGGCAATGATGTCATTTCCTGTGTCCATACCTGAGCCTCTTTTCACATAAGACCACTTTCAAAAGCCCTATGGGCTGCTGATTTCTCCTCCATGCCTACCCATCTCAGGTGCGCAGGTGTTCACCAACAACTACCCAAACATCCCCACCAAAATCTGCCCTGCTTGGTGCCACTAGAGTTCCAGCTTGGAGCCTTCAAAAATGCATTCACAACTAGTCCTTCCCTCTCAGCAGCTTTTGGACCCTGGTCCCATTAATGTGCAACTCATGCTGTGCCCAGTCTTTTCTGGAAAGTAGGGTAGCATCTAATCTCTAGGGTTTATTGTGTCTATTGGCCCATAACACCCTCTATTCTCTCTGAAACCAGAGATGGGACTCACAGGTGGCTAAAGCACAAATGTAGAGATGGGACAATCACAAGAAGGGCAGAGACAAGAATGCACCCCAACTCAATCAGGCCTGTGTCCCACACAGGAATGTGGCCAATGTCCGTCCCATCGTGGCTGCAGTTCCCTCTCTACACCATGGCAAGTTGGAGGGGACTGAGATGCAGAGGCTGCTCCCCTCTGCCATACAACTTCCCAAGGCTTCTCCTAAGATTTCAAAAGGGCCAAGTGTGTCTAGTGTTGGGGTCTCACAGAGACTCCGAGTTACCACAGCATCCTGCTGCCCAGAACCGGTTCACCCCTCACCTCAAGGGGGCTCAGCCTCTGGATTCATGGGAATTGAAGTAGGTACAGGTGATGGGATATCACCTCCAAGACTGAGTTATGCCAAGTCCATGACCCCTGTCTGCATCCCTGTCTCCAGCACCACTCCCCTCTCTCTCTTTCCTCCTCAGAGCAAACAAATCCATTTAGCAAGTGTGTCCTGTGATAAAGACATGACGGTCACCCATCCTCTCATTACAAAAACACTGAGGCTCAGCCAACATGGATCCTACCAGGAACACAGGCATAAACTCAGAGTCCGATCCTCCCAGCCGAGCCTCAGTGGAGCCTGGACTCCCAGCCTCCTGAGTCAAGGAAACAGAGGTGCCTAGCCAAGCCACCTTGGATGCAGCCGCACAAAAACTGAACTCATCAATGCCCCTTGCTCTCAGTTTTGAGTAAGAGGGGAGGTGGTGTTTCACAACCCTGGACATCAAGTGCAGTCTCCAGGCTTTGGGGTGTACCCTGACCTCTCTATCTGCCCAAGCCCTCCAACTCACACTGGCCTTTTACCCAACCTCCTCCTAGGGCCAAACTCAATCCTGCCTCTCAATTTCTGCTGCCTTCGCCAACACACTGCTCCCCAAAATGAGCAGGGCTGGCTCTCTGTTATCATGCTGGTGCCAGCAGCAATGCCACCCCACTGACATAATTCTGAGTCCCAACCTAGGCACTCCAGCTGTCTTTGCCACACCTGGCCTGTTTGGGCTCTGGCTCTTGCTCTTTTCTTTCATGTGCATGTGTTTTGAGGTTTTGAGTTTCTCCCACTGCAGAACTGCAGCTGTGGCAGGGTAGAGCTCATGAGGGTGACATTCTGAGACACATCCAATTCCATCAGGACTGTTAACTGGGGTGATGCTGGAACACAGTGATGAGTGAACACATGGGAGGTGGTTGGACCCACCTTGCCTCTGAGTGGCTTCCTTTCAGGACAGGAATGTAGGGATGGGAGCCCCTGGCGTGGGATGCTTTGCACAAGGCGTGACCATGGGCTCTCTTTCCTGGCAAAAATGGCTCCAATCAGCATGGAGAGCACTGTCATTCCTGGTGGCTAACAACAGCCCTGGACCCCAGAAAGGAACCCACACTCAAGATTAACGTCCGAGTGTGCGTGTCCTCGAAAAAATGAGGTCTCCTGATCCCAGGTGCAAAGGGGTAAGTCCTCTAACTCCAGGGGCCATGAAGGGACATCTGAGTTTCCCTTGTCCTTCTTTCCCTCTCTGAACCCATGGTGTCCTCACACTAACCACAGTTAGGACCCTGGCCTCATTCCCCAGTTGGGATCATTAGACTCCATAAAGGACAGTCTCTAAGATGCTCAGTAAACCACCACCCTCTGCACAACCCATAACCCTATTCACCCAAGAGGCAAGAGGATTTCTATTCAGGAAAACCAGGAAAGGGAGAGCCTTTCTCAAGGACACAAGGACATTAGTGAGTGAGGGAGTGATTAATGGATGGAGAACTATTTCCACCACCAACTTCCAGGAGCATATATGGCCCTTTGGGCACAGGTACGGACCCTTTTTTTCCAATCAAGTTTTTCAGAGAAGTGAGGCTGCCTTCTAGATGGCACCTCCACACTAAGGGGGTCTCCTACTTCTTCCACATGTATATATTGCAACGGGCCTCCCACTGTGCATCTGAGAACACTCTGTGGGCATCTGTAGCCTTTCAAGACCCCAGAAACCATGCGGGCACCCCAGCACCAGCAGAGCATTTGTGCACATCACAACAATCACCCCGGGTGAGAACTCTCCATTCCACTCTGTACTATGCCCTGCCATCTGTACTGATCAGTCCAACCCCTCTCCTTCCTGTTTCTTGATTATACTACCATGGTTCCCACACATGGATGCCAGGGTGCTTGTGGACCCCCAACCATTTGGGTTCCAGGAACAAATGCCACAGTGGAATGTGTTTGCGAACTTCTGGATGACAGGAAGTCCCACCCTCCAGGTTTTCATCTTCAATGTAATGAGTGCAGAGGGAGCCAGGAGGGCTCTGTCAGGTAGAGAGGTGGGAGCTGATGGAGCCTCAACTAAGTGCCCAGGACTCTGGGTTCAGAGCTGGTGTTATGTGGAATTGTTGAGAGATGTGACGAAAACCCAGCTCACTATATGCAGAGACAGCAGATGCCCTCACGTGGTCAGGCTGCTGTGCTTCTCAGAGCCCCAAGATGTTCCACAGGTGTGGAGGTGGGGAACCCACGTGCCAGCCCAGGCTGCTCCTGAGCACCTCTACCTGGATTCGAAGCACGTGACTCTGCATCAGAGTCATCACATCAATGTATCCAGGCCCCCCACCCCAAAAGTTCTCTCAGAGACACTGAAGTTCAACTGGCTCTGGATTTGACCTTTTCTCTGGGATTCTGGGGGCCCATTAATTAGGAGGTCACAACAATTCTCAGCACACAGGCTGAGCCTACTGAGATCCCAGGAGTATCCAGGCATTGCTTCTATTTCTAGTCCATCATGACCCATGACACTGTGGACACGTATTGCACTCACTAAAGAAACCACCAGGCCCAGGGCCTTTGTGCCACTGGCCTGCAGAGATCTGGAGGAGCAGGTAACCTATAGGCTGCGTGGAACCAAAGACCCTAGATCCTGAGATCTGAGCTGGACACACAGCTCATGTGCACACAGTCACCACTGTCACTGAGAGTGCAATTGAAACACCCGCAGAGTTAGCAGTGGACCTGGTATGCCCACGAGTGAGGGTGATCTGCATTTCTTGAAAATGATCGTGTCCAGAGAAAGGCAAATTTTGTAGGATTTCACTTATCTCAGATTCTCAATTATCAGGTTCATAAAAAGTAAATACCATGTTCTTTTCCTAGGCCTCAAGGGCACTAGAATTCAGCATTGATGGCAAGAGTATGTCCACGTGAGTTCTGGAGATGCATGGTGGTGACGCCTATACACCAACATGAACATGCTTAATGCCACTCAACTGTGTACTCCAAAATGGTTTAATTACAAAACGGATGTTTGGTGTCAATTACCACAATGTAAACACTTGGGAGACTGCTGATTGACTTATCTTAGCATAGTTTGTGTTGTATTGGCACTGGGTAATTCATAGCACAGATTTTATTTCTCAAACTTGGGAGGCTGGAAGACCAAGACCGGGGGCCAACTTGTAAGAACGTTCTTGTTGTGTCCTCCTGGGGAAGCAGGTGAAAGAAGGACAAGGGCTGATTTGAGAAGCCCTTTCCCAGGGAAGGAGAATCCATGGCCTAAGCACGTCTTCAAGTTCCCACCCACTAACACTTCATAATGCAGAGACAGAATAGAATGACAGCCCATGCTCCCCAGAACATCCCAACTTTTGGCATGAGTCCATTTCTGCAACATTTCACAAGTCATGATTTTGGATAAGACAAGAGTTAAGCTGAACACATGGGGAGCGGGCTCCCTTCTCGTCTGCTGCTTGCAGTGTTGCAGGTGGCCTTACAAGCCATCACTGAGGTTCTGCACAACAGCTCCGACTGCCCCCCCATCACATCCCCATGAGGCTGACTCACACACAAGTCCTGAACACTCCCAAGGCCAGAAACCAGAAATGTTACAAGAAATCCAAGGGAGATTTGTTCAAAGTCAGCCCAAAACACCAGTCCACACAGGCTCAAGTCTCTTACAAAAGTGCCCGAGTATTTGCATTTAAACCCTGCATATCTTCTTCCTGTAGCACTTCCATTATCTCCAGATGACTTCTGACACCTAATACAATGAAAGGGCAGTGTGATTCTCTGTAACACTGTAAGATCCAGGAAACAATGAGGAGAGAAGTATCTGTCCAGAGAGACACAACTCCTTTCCTAATAGTTTGGATTTCCAGCTGGTGGGGATCATGGATGCAGAAGAATGGGTGCAGGGCCAACTGCACTTTCTTGCTTTGCATTGAGGGGAGGAAACACTGCAGCCAGGATGAGGGCTTCTAGGAGCTGATATCCTTCAATTCAACATCTGGACACATCTGACCTTCAGGCTGGAAGACTTTCTAGCAGGGGATCCAAGGACTTGCCTACTGTGGAAGGAATCCAAAAGAATAACTTACTTTAAAGGACATCAAAGAGGTTCAGGAGGGAGGGAGCCAACCCAATTGTCTAGACCACTTTTAGAGGTCAGGGGGTGGGTTCCAATGCAAAACACCGCAGTCCCATGGAGAATTCTGCAGTGTGTTGGTGATTAAGGAGAATGTGTGAATCCAGGGGTCACTAGGTCCTCTCAGCCATAAGGAGGGAACCTGCCATAAAGGAACTAGGACAAGGGTGCGAGGAATGCTCACTGGGGGGAGATCTGAAGGAAGGAAAGTGTACTCATTAGAAAAGTGTCCCCTGAAAATTCTTAGCCAGCCAAAAGTCGTGCGAACTTGTGTGGAAAAAGAGTCTTTGCACAGTGATGAAGCTAAGAGCTCACATGATGGAACACGGCATCAACTGGGACCAAATCCAATTTCTGAGATTCTTGTAGGAAGAGGAGAGTCTGGACCCAGAGACCAGGGAGACTTGGGGATACAGCCTAAGTGAGGATGGAGTCAGGAGGGGATGCCCATATGGGAACCACAGATCGTGGGCAGCAGTAGGAGAGTGGGAAGGGCTGGGAGAGTTGGGGGGACAGTCCCCTTGAAACTTGGGAGGGGTTATGGAACTGGGACAGCCCAACACCTACTGTGATGAGCCTCTGGAGCTCAACGGAAGACACATCCTCTGTTGTCGGCCACCCAGTTGACAGAGTTTGGTTGCAGCAGCCTAGGACCCAGCTGAAGGTCTGAGTTGTTGGCCATGCAGGTTGGATCTGGACCACAGACACCCTCATCAGAGACTGTAGGGTCTCATCCCTGAGGCAAGACAAGCACCAAGTCAGGCCAGGTGGGGAAACGGCGAGGCACACACTCTGGGGGCTGGTGCCTGTGTTACTGGGAGCACTTCTGATCCCAATTCCCTGATCTGCTGCCAACACAGGCTACAGAGGAGGGTACAGGGACACAGACCACAGATCTGCCCCACTCAGTGGGCCCAGGCCAACACCACACCCAGCAGCCTCGTGCCATACCCAGTGAGTCTCGAAGCGGCCCCCTCTTCCCATCCTGAGAGCTCTTCCCTTCCTCATGTGCCACTAGCTCCCTACTGTCTCTGGCAATATCTACTCTGTGAGATGACAACATCCATGGGTACTGCTCTCTCATCCCAGGACAGTGTGGTCCCACACACCCTGGTGAAATGGGCCGCCTGGAAGCTGGACCTGGAGGTTGTTGAGGCTGAATGGCAGGTATGGTCCTCTGGCACTTTATTATTTAAGTTAAAAACACAAAAACAAAAACAAAAAACGGGTCTTGGTGCTCAAAAATGTTTGATTTGCATATTCTCATCCCCTAACCCCAATATTTTCATTATTTCCTCACATATGAAATCTTACTAGGAGAAAGTTAATTTCGTATTATACAAAGTTGATTGAAATAACATTGGTATAAATAATCAATCACCATACTTTCAATTTTTGTTCCGCTTTCCTCTTAGAAACCACATGGATACAAGAGAACAGAGGACAGACTCATGGAAATGCTTGAAATGACAAGAAGCTCCCACTCAAGCTCAGCATTTAGTCCTGGACAGGGTAAGACCAGGCCACTTTGACATCTGTTCCAAAGAGTCTACCAGACAGAATCCTCTGACTGATCCCTGACTGAGCCATAGGAACTGGCTAGAAAAGCCTTGACATCCTCAATACATTCTTCACTTCAGAATACTTGACAACCATTGATATCCATCTCTCGTTACCTTGTTCCCCAGCCAACCATTCTTCAACAAATTCAAAGGAGCAACTCATGCAAGCACACAGAGAGAGGTGTTCACTACAAACATCCATGCGTGAAAAAGATAACTGGTATTTCTTGTTTGGGCTATTTCAAATGAAATCCCTTCTGCATGACCTCCACAAACAAAAGGAAAATATTTGTGAAATTCCCACATAGAAGAGAAGATACACTTGCCAAGGAGGCAGTGCCAAGAATTTTGACACTCCAAATGTAGAGTGTGTGTTTAGGAAGCAGTCACAGTTTCCATGAGAGAGTCCCATGAAATCAATTGGGAAGATCCATGCTCTAGCCCTACCATGCACGTGATGTGACTTGAAAGAGTCATTTAGTCTTAGTAACCATCATCACTAACCACTAAGTCAATGAATAAAGGTCCTCAGGTGTCAAGCGACAAAATGTGGGATGAGCATGGATGAGGATGGGTGGGAGAATCCTCCCCCTCTAACACAATTAGGGAAGGATGTGCTGCCCTCAAGTGGCTGGGGGACCTGGGATCCTGCCACAGAGGGGGATTCCAAACCTCACATCCCCTGACCCAGGCCAGAAGACCAGGTAGAGTCCAAGGACCCTGGGGTGGCCCAATGGCAATAAAGGTCAAAAGGAACTAGGGATCTGCCTGGACCCTCAATCCCCTACTCTGAGCAGGGCTGCATGACGAGGCCAGAGGCCATCCACAGCAATCTGCCTTTATAGGAAAACAGGGACTGCAGGCTGCCTCTGGCTCACTGAATCAGGGTGGTGTTTTCATAAAGCAAGACCACTTCCTCACATTTGACCAGCAGCTCATGCGCTGACAGCACAATGGCTGGCTTGACTCAGGCCCTGAGAAATAAAATAGAAAATTCATAGCAAACACATCTTTAGCTCTTCCACATCATCAGGGGGTGCGATTCATCCGTCAACAAAGGGGTCTGAAATGGTGTCTAAACATGCTGGGGACTCACCTCTGTGTGAAACTCTTCAGGAAAAGGGGGATCAAATCTCATGAAGCAACTCTTCTCCCTTCTAGCCCATGGGCAATGCAAGGAACCTGCATGATACCAGAGGCTCACTTCTCTCTTCTGATGTCTTCTGGAAATGAATCATTAATGCTTCCTTCAAGGTGAAGCAGAAGCCTGCATTCCCAGCTGCACAGAAGTGTCTGAGGGCACTGTCTCCCTTAAAACCGAAGAAGAAAAACAGGTCATTAAAGAGGCATATGGATTAGAGTACATGTTCAATGATCCATCCTCCCTGGAGCCTTCCACACGCCCATCTTCCACATTCACAGAGCAATGCTTGGCCATTCTCAAAGACCAGGAGACCATGATGCTCATCACCAGGAAGTCATTAAAGGACTCGAACAGAGCAGCATGGGTTGTAGAAGGTGGCACACCAAGGATCTTCAGCTCTGCTGCTACAACACAAGACCTTAACTTCAGTATTGACTTTCTGCCACCTACCAAGTACGATATTAGTGTCAAGCACAACATGCAGACATGCAAGTAGCAGGTGACACCCCACATCCATTTACAGAAGTGGGCAACATCTGCATTGGAACAAGAAAGTATCTTATCCTTACTGATAAAAATCATAAGAAACAAAGAATAAAATGGATGCAAGATTTCTCATTTCACTATTACGTAGCTGTTGGAATTCCCTATTAAAAAATACCTCCTCCAAAATGAAAAGTATCTCAGACATGTGTCAACTATTCAATGGATGACATTTTAAAACTATGGCCTTTACTTAATATTTATGTATGCTATAGCCCTGCCTAATGCTCTTTGAGAAAGGAGCACATAGAATTGGATCTTTGAAAACCTCACATTTGCTGATAAATATTACTGCTTATGTCAGGCATGGTGAAGTGAAAAGTGGGACTTTGGATGCTCAAAGAACACAATGTTGTGGGATTGGTGTCCCTGATTCATAGACAGTATGTGGTTTCTATGAAAGCCAGTGAGGGAGCAGGAGTAAGGAAGCTCATTGAACAGATGACCTCAGGGGATACTGGCAAGTAGGCCAAATTGAAGAACATGTTCCAGCTAACAATGGTATTTGGGCTCCTGAGCCCAGACTGGTTGTTAAAAAAGGTGCAGACAGGCAGTGTTCATGTACAAAATGTCTACCATTTAAAGGTGGGTAATTTAAATGGCATCTAGTTACACATCTGAAAAAATGGTCTGCCAACTTATGAATTTCACTTTAACAACAACAAGAAAAAAAAAAAACCAGACAATTGTGGGAGGCCATCCTCGCACGTGATTTGATTTACTTCCCTGGCTGGGTGAGAGGCGCTCAAACATAGTTGTGTCAGAGCCATTCCCCACCCTTTCCCAGGTCCGAGGGCTTGTCCATGCAGAGGCGTGCCTGGCCACTGACCTGAAGACCCAATCGTTGCCCTTGACCTTGGGATGCTGCCCCCCTTAACGTTCACTGGATGGGATTTTCCCTTGAATTTTTTATTCCCCAATAAAAGCTTACTCCCTGCATGCTCTCCCTCTCTCCCTAGTCTCTTGTGTAAACCTCGCCACCACATTAGGTGGCTAGAAGTGGGAGCTAGAAGAAGCCGTCTCAGAGCTGTGTGAAAGGTAATGAGAGTCTTGTGTCTTTAATTTAAAACTCACTAGCAATTTCTTATGAACTGAACCTTCTTTCATGAAGCTCGAGCTGGTCGCAAGGCAGAAACAATGAGACATATAAAGATAAAACCTTGTCTTCACCAGGACGCCTAGAAATAGGTTTTATTTGGCTCATGCAAATAGCTTTCAATAGAAATTCTGATTTCTGAATGAACCCATTTAATTTTATAATGCACAGATCACAAGGCTTTCTTTACAGAATATTCTCTTCTTCCTCTTAAAGTCTCACATAGAAAATGTCTCACAGGACATCTGAGGGGAATGACCCAAAGGATGAGAGAATGGCTGGAACCGTTCTCAAATGTGCCCATGTAGCCTAAAGTGTAAAGGCATCTAATTGTTATCTAAAACAATTATGAACCTATTTGATCCATTATTAATAAATATCACCACTTTATCACTTGAAGCAAATCACAGAAAATTGGAAACAGATGATCATTGGCTTTGATACCTTTACTTCCATTTCATTACCCAGAGATGATCAACTCTATACTTCAAATGATGCAAATTTATTACAGAATGCCTAAGATCCTGAGGATTTATTTTGGCTCAGCCCATGGTATTGCTTCATTATTTTATTATTTTGTAAGTAATAAAATGTAACTTCATGTTGGATAATATATTCAAGTCATGAAAATATCATCCAACATCATTCTTCCCATTAGCCCAATTTCTCTGCATGCTCACTTACTCTTTAGGAATTTTACTAATTATTTGAAGGTTCTAGAGGACCTGTTAGACTCGTAATGGACAAACAATCCAACATACTCCAGGGTATGTAAGGGTGCCATAAGAAAATAAGGTCAGCCTACAGCAATGGGCAGCTGCCTGCCCCAGGGTGGGAGGAGCCCTGGCCATGGCACCAGGGCTGCTGGGCAGCAGAAGCCTCCACAGCCCTGCAGGGAGCCTGGAGCACAGCTCTGCAGAACCATGCCTAGCCCTGGACAGATGCACATGAGTTCCCATCACAGGCTAGAGTGACAGTCCCAGGTGCATGCCTGTCATGCCAGCCACCAGGGAGGCTGAGGAAGAGGAACCTTCGAGGTCAGCCTTGGCAACTTGACCCCGTGGCAGAGGGGAAAAAGTTTACAGGGGTCTCTGAGGGTGTAGCTCAGGTAGGTCACTTGCCTAACAGGCTCAAGGACCTGGGTTCAATCCCCAGAACCACACATACACCAAAAAGTGACCTTGGAACATGGTTTAAAATGATGGGTCAGGTACACAGAAGGAACAGGAGAGGGTTTTTAAAGCGAGGACTTAAAACAAAATCCACAGGTGCGACAGGAAAACAAAAGGACACAGAGTCAGTGAGACCTGAAATACCTGGGCAGGTCTGTCTTTTAACCTGCCTCCTGCCCCCAGGTCACACTGGGCTCCTCCATCGGCCCTCCCCTCTCCAGGGGGCCTGCGGATGGATCAGGCCACCTCTTCTCCTCTGAGGTCCAAGGCGCAGGCCACACTGCTGAGGCCACCGCATCCTGAACAGGACCCTGCAAATCAAAACCCACCAGCTGTGACCAGCAGCTCCGCTGAGAAAAGCCCTTAGGTGAGAACCAGGACAGCAGGGTTGGGCGGTGGGCGCTGTGGGGACCGCCCTGGGCTCCAGGGGACAGGCAACCCGGGGCCGAGGTTCCAGGGCGGCGTCAGAGTCCTCCTGGGGTCCCAACCTCCTGTGGGCGTCTAGACCTGGGCCGCTCCAGGCCAGCTCACCTTCTCCGCTCCTGGATCCCGGGTGCTGGACCCACCACACCCGGAGCTGCAGCCCCGCCTCCAGGGCGCTACTTCCGGGCTCCTCCCACACGGAGCTGTGGGGGACCAGGCTCCATGTTCCCGCCCTGGCATAGGCCCCGCCCCCGTCTCCCTGGGGAAGGTGGGGCCCTTGGAGCCCTGCCAGAGGAGCTGTCACCTCAGGTGGTGAGCTAAGGCGGGACAGCAACTAACTAGAGTCCTCACCTGTCCCCAGCTTCCTAGGAGTGAGGCCTGTGGCTGCAAAAACGAGATCCAATTATATGCTTTCCTATAAGAGACTCAATTTTACACTCAGAAGTTATAAAAGAAATCTTAATTTTATAAATTAATCCTCTATCTTAACCCCAGAGTTTTAGAACAATTATCCTAGGGGCCACATTCAGGCTTCCAGCTGGCTGGAAGGAAACGGTGATCATGACCCTGGGCTGGCCTGAGCGAGGGGATCCCCGTTCCTGAGCTTCCTGGGAACTGGAGCAGCACCTTGCCCACTGTCCAGAAGCATCAAGGCATGGTGCAGGCCACTTTCCCCCACCTCCAGGCGGGAGCAGCCTCAGCCCTCTTTGAAGCCACTCAGGTTCCCATGTCTACTCCTGACCTAGGAGCCGAAGACTGGCAGCCTCAGTGCCCCATGTGCACCCAGCAGTCATGCTGCGACTCCAGAGGCTGTTCTGCCCCAGGCCCCCATGGCCTGTGTTCCAGCTGCTGCTGAGTAACAGTGGTCGCTGTGCTGCGCAGGGGAAGGCTGAGCCCTCCTTCCTTCCTTCCTTCTCACCCCTCCTTTGCTGTTTGCTGCCCACCTCCCTGTTCATCTGTCTGGCAGGCTGGGCACTCCCACAGTGGGCACGCCTTTCCTTCTGGCACCTTCCCACTCCATGAGGCAATGCTGCTTACCTGTTTTTTTTTTTTTAAATTCCTTTAGAGAAACCTCCTGATTTTTCCAAACCTAAGATGGCCAGAAAGTTCTTTGTCACCAAAGGTTACCTGAGTTGAAGAAGTAAGAACATATCCTCTTGACCTCACACGGGGACCAGCAGTCTCTGGTGGCAGAGGTGCTGTGATTGGGGTGAATGGGCCTCAGGTAGGCCATATCCTATTTATTTTTAGCAATAATATAACAGCATTAAAAGAGAGGTAAAGAATGCATCAAGGAGAGTAACTAAGAACAGAGTAGGGACAAAGAGCATGAGAAGAAGATTAACATTAAACAGGGATGAGAGGTGGGAGGGAAAGGGAGAGAGAAGGGAAATTGCATGGAAATGGAAGGAGACCCTCAGGGTTATACAAAATTACATACAAGAGGAAGTGAGGGGAAAGGGAAAAATAATACAAGGGGGAGAAATGAATTACAGTAGAGGGGGTAGAGAGAGAAGAGGGGAGGGGAGGGGAGGGGAGGGGGGATAGTAGAGGATAGGAAAGGCAGCAGAATACAACAGACACGAGTATGGCAATATGTAAATCAATGGAAGTGTAACTGATGTGATTCTGCAATCTGTATACGGGGTAAAAATGGGAGTTCATAACCCACTTGAATCAAAGTGTGAAATATGATATATCAAGAACTATGTAATGTTTTGAACAACCAACAATAAAAATAAAAAAAAGAAAAAAGAATGCATCAAAAAGGCAAAGGGAAGTCCATTTCTAGCACCGCCACACACACGTGCACGTAGCTTCCTTCTACAGGCCAGTGCTTCTTGGTGCTCAGAACTCAGAGTTAAAATTCGGAGCTTCCCCTCCCCTAAGGGGCTGAGAACCTGATCACTGCAAATTGAACCCTTTGTACAAGAGCTCCAGAACGAGAGAGGTAATTCCTATTTAACCCTGAGAGAAGGCTAAACAATATAGAGCACTAAGTTAGATCTGAAACAGCTCCAGAGTCAGAAAGCCAAGCCTTGGGGAGCCTGAGACACCTGTGTGCTCCCTGCCACGATGACAGCGCCCCCTAGCCTGTCCCAGCCCAGCCAGCTCGCTGAACAGTCTGCTGGGCCCCTGTGCAGGACCCTGGAGCTCTCTCCAGGGAGCAGGGGTCTGCCCAGCTTCATCCGCATTTTCAAGGTCTCTTGACACCCACAGGCTACACTCATGTAAGGCTGTGGGCTGGGGCAGCTAGGACCCTAGGGGACAAAGGGCTCTGAGACAAATACTGGGCTTCCTGCTCTTGGCGCTGCTGCTCCACTGTTCTGTGCTCGCTGGCGTCCTGGAAAGACCCCTCGTGTCTCCTGGGAGCAGAGACATGGCTGAGCCAAGGTGGAGCTGGTAGGCAGGGCAGGTGGGGCTGGAGGTGGATGCTCCTTGGAAAGAGAAGAGAGGGCTGCAGGTGCCACACTCGCTCCCTTCTCTCTGTAGGTAGCAGGATGGGTGGCGAGGATGCCCAGTTGGGTCAGTCCTGCCTTTGCCCCTCCAGGTGCTCAGGCAGGGCAGCAACATCCTAAAGTTCACATCTGGCCCCTGACCTTGACCTATGTACACCGCAGCCCATGGTCCACGGCTTTGGAAAGGCCTAGGGCCTCTGGTTTCACTGCCATGGCCTGCTGTCGGTGAGCCAGCCTGTCCCTGGGTCACAACAGCAGGGTGCCCAAACCCACCCTTAGCATCACCAGGGACGCACACGGCAGGATCCCGCCATGTGCAGAGGCAATGCCAGGACAGCCCAATCTGGGTAAGGGGCAGGGGCGGCAGCAGCAGGGCGCCTGAGAGGCATGCTCTGATACCAAAGGTCTGGGTGCCCGTGTGCACTACACTCAAGCGAGAGCCTCAGTCCCTGAGGTTGGGGACAAGGACCCAGGGCCCTTCTTAGTAAGCCAACACACAGAAGAGTGCTCCTAGTTTCATCCACCCCCTGCACCACAGTCAAACCTGACCTTGAGATGGTGAAGGGACCTAAAAGCTAGTATCTGGAGCCACAGAAACTGCCGGAAGCGCTGTGCTGACAGGGCAGCGGGGGTGCCCTGGGCTCCCAGAGGAGCGGCTGGCAGCAGCAGCAAGAGGGAGAACTAGGCCCCATGGGTCCGGCTGGCCCCTGACAAAGACCGCTACTGTGCTGCTTCTCCTCACACTGGGAAAAAAACACAATTTTTCTGAGAAAAGATTTGCCAAAAAAGGGCCACGAACATCCAGGAAAGAAAAAAGAGGCGGGGCAGGTAAGGAGAGATTAATCCCCAGGAGCACGTTATTAACAGTTACTGAAAGACTCAACACCCGTGTGTGATGACAAGCACCTGTCAGCTCTGGAGAAGGAACAGGGGATATTTAAAGCAAGGCCCTGACCCAGGGGCGAAGCCACCACTCAGTCTGCTTCCCCTGCTGCTCCCCAACCTGCATCAGGCTCACCGTCTCCTGTCCCCTGTGTGACCTGGAGGAAGGCCCTCTCATCCCTCCAATCGGTTAACATCTGTTTTAAATTCCTCAATCCTCTTCATTTGAACAAATTTCAGGAAATGGCAGCATGTATCTACCTGGTGTGCACTGACATTTATTTGGATATAATATAATTATGATATAGACAATTATAGCCAACACCATTGTGTTTCCCTATAGCCACGGACTATAAATATGGACTAAGTGTTTTATATACTTGCTTTCAATTAAACCTCATTAGAGCTGGAGGGAATTGACATTGCTATTATCCCCATTTTAAAGAGGCAGCCACTGAAACCCTGAGAGAAGGTTACATGACTACAGGGGATCCAGTGAGAACTGGAAGTTCTGGGATCTCCCCAGGAAAAGGCAAATGAAACCATGGTGAGAAACTGCTGTTCCCTTTTTAAAATGGTCTAAACAGAAAAATCATATCACATGCTGCCAAGAACACGGAATCACTGAAACCCGTGCACAGAGAGGGGGAGAGGGTCAATGGCACAGGCGTTCAGGGAAGCAGCCAGACCAACACCAGATGTAACAACAAACCCTCTGCTAGGCAGTCCTACTTGAGATGTAGGTAGCCTCACATCCACACACGCAGAAACGTGTATGCAAATATTTAGAGCAGGTTTATTTATAGTTACCCAAACCTAGAAAAACCCAAATGACCACCAACTAGAGGATGATAAACACATGGTGGCATGTCCATGAAATGCAGCAGTAACCATTTAGAATGAACAGGAACAAATCACTAACAAAGGCAACAGCGTGGACGAGCCTCAGATGTATGATGGTCCAAGACGCCAGACTCAGAGGCTGCAGGCCGCAGGCCACATGAGTCCACCTATGGCATCTGGGAAAGGCCAAAGTGCTGGGGAAGAAAACTGAGGAGTGCTTCCCCAAGTCCAGAGCTGGGAGCTGACAACAGAGGGACACAAAAGAACCTTTGAGAGCAAAGGGAATATTCTTTGGATTGTGGTGATTGTCACGTGATCGGTACATTTGTCAAAACTCCAGGAACTGCAACCCCCAAATCATAAATTTTACCGCATGCAAGTAAAACCTAAATAAACCTAAGATTAAAAAAAAAAAAAAGTTCATACTGTAGTAACTTGGCCACATCAGTGTTTATAGCAGCTCAATTCACAGTAGCCAAGCTACGGAACCAACCTAGGTGCCCTTCAACAGATGAATGGATGAGGAAAATGTGGTATCTATACACACAAGAGAGCATTACTTAGCCTAAAGAAGAAGGAAACTATAGCATTTGCCAATAAATGGATGGAACTGGAGATTATCATGCTAAGTGAAATATGCTAGTCAGTCCCCAAAAACCAAAGGCCAAATGTTCTCTCTGATATGCAGATGCTAAAGCACAATAAGGGGAGGGGAGGGAAGAAGAAAAGTTCATTGGATTAGACAAAGAGTGTGAGGGGGAGGGAGAGGGGCTGGAAATAGGAAAGACAGCAGAATGAGTGGGACGTCACTTTCCTGTGTTTACATATGAACCCACGACCAGTGGAACTCCACACTATGTACAACCACAAGAATGGGAAGTCGCACACCATGTATGTAGGATATGTCAAAATACATTCTCCTGTCCTATAAAACCAAAAAGAACAAGTAAAAAAAGATTTCCCTGAAGATAGGCCCAGGCATTGGTAAGTCTCATTTGTTCAAAAGTAGCTGAAGGATTTATTACCAAGTCTGTCACTTGAGCTTAGTGTTAAAGAAGAGTAAATGATGCTAAGCTTTATTATTTTTCTATTTCTCTTCTGCTCTTTGGCAAAAATAATTAATTAGGTAAAAAGTAAATGACAAGAGACAGCCAAGCAGGGGGGACCCAAGGCAGATGCAACCTGGGGCCGAGTGCCCCGCGGTCACTGCCCGGGAAGCGGGACGCACCTGAGCATGCTCCGTGACCTTTGGGTGAGAGACCTCAGTTTCACCAGGAGTTGAGGCTGCCTCCGCATGGTCATCATCTGCTGGAAAACACTGCCTTGCGCTGTCAAACAGAAACAGACCCACAGCTGTCAGCGCTCGGAACGGGTAAGACTATTTGTTAAGACTATTAAGTGACAGGTCAGCACAACTGGTGGTTATAGCAGGCAGGAGGCGCCCACATCCCTCCGGCTGTCAGAAGAGACCTGGCGGTGACAGACACCTGCGGCCTCCCTACAGCACCCCTGGCCACTAGGGCAGATGGCCGCAGCAGCACGCAGGGAAAGGGGGAAGGGCACATGCGGCCCCAGGAAGAAGCACCTACACCCCAAACCCCAACTCCTTCCTGTTCCAAGGAGGAGAGAGCCTGCCACTGGGGCAGCAGCCAGGGTTGGTGTCCTGGACCACACAAGGACGGGAGGGCTGAGGCGTGCGAGGGGGCTCCAGCCGTCAGCCCACAGCTTCCCGGGGGAGGGCCCATCTGTGCTGCCCTCCACTCCCTTCCCTGGTGTCCCCTGGCCAACAGACATACTGACGGGTGCTCCATCTTCCTGGAGGGTGAGGTGGCATGCATGTCACGATTTCAATGCCTACACGCCCTGACCCTGAAATGGGCCATCTCTGAGGAAGCCGGCTTCACTCACTCTGTACCTGCCACAGCATCAGCTCAGCGTTCAGCGACAGAACTAACGCAGGGCCCCATTTCTCACGATTTTCAACATTATAGTCTTACATGTGCTACCAAAAAAACAATCACTGAGATAAAAATGACTAAGATCACATCACCAAATGGCACATCTTAAAACATGGGAATCCAAGTAGAAACTGTCATGCTTACTGGAATACGGCTGCCTTCTCTGAAGCCTCTGCCATTTGTTTCATCTTTAAGGAAAAGGAGGTGCCACGGTTTGGATCTGAGGTGTTCCCCAAAGGCCCACAAATTAAAGGCCTGGTCACCAGCCTGTGGCACTGAGGGAGAAGGTGTGGGACCTTTAAGAGATGGGGCCTTATGGGAGGAGGCTAGGACACTGGTCAGTTGAAGATACTGGACCCCAACCCTTCCTCTGAGTCCTGGCAACCATGAGATGAACAGGCCTCCTCTGCCATGTGCTCCCACCTTGATGTCACAGGCTCAAAGAAACGGCCAAGCAATCATGGACGGAAACCCGTGAAGCAAAATAAACCTCTTTCTTCTGAAGTTGATTATCTCAGGTACGTTGTCACAGTGACGGAAAGCTGACAGAAGGCAGCGCACCCCTGCAGTACCTCTTCTGGACACGGAAGGGTCCACTTCAACACCTTTTTCATAAGGAGTGCCACCATTCAAGAAGAGCTCGTAAGTCCTGTGAAGGAATAACATACTATGATGGCTGCGCATGGCGGGCATTCCGGAGACACCTGAACCAGAAGTGAAACATTTTTAGCACAAATGTATTCATTCTATTTATGTCTCATTGATGGATGAGAATGACAGTGTTGACCCTTCCATGGGGTGTCATCTCAGCAAAGAGACTCTGCCCCAAGCATCAACACAGAAAATGTACTTATATGAAAATGAGAAAGATTTTTGTTATTAAGATGGGCCTGAGGCTGTAGCTCAGTGGTAGAGCACCTGCCTTGCACACGTGAGGCACTGGGTTCGGTCCTCAGCACCAATAAAAATAAACAAATAAAAATAAAGATGTTTTGACTTGAATGACTTGTTAATAGCAAGTAATTACTGTTTTTAAATGTGTTGAATCAATATTTAAAATTAAGCCATTATGAATTTATATGATTTTTAAAATAAAACAGTAACATAGATCGTTGTAAAATGTTGGAATGGGGGCTGGGGTTGTGGCTTGGAGGTAGAACACTTGCCTAGCATGCGTGAGGCACTGGGTTCGATCCTCAGCACCACATAAAATAAAAAATAAAAATATTGTGTCTACCGATAACTAGAAAATAAATATTTAAGAAAAATGTTGGAATGGCATAGACAGGACACGTAAAAAGTGAAAAATTCCTCTGTCCTTCCCCCTACTTCAGTAAGTCTCCTGCCCTGTCTGTCACCCACCCTGTGACTCCCTGTGCCTCACAATACACATCAGAATGCTTCCCTATCGACCGAGCTCCACCTTCTAGGAAATAACTGGGACCTCACTTTGCCAAGGTGGAATTTTGGATGTTTCCTTATTTTTTTCTTCTAAGTATAAGTGAAAACCCTGAACATATTTTTTAAAGAATCATAAGAAACTTGAGTTTCTGTATTCACTCCTGATAATGGGGCGCCCCTCCTGCTCCGGCTAGGATGAAATTAGAAACTAGGGTTCAGTGGTAAGGAGGCTGTGCAGGGCATGTTATCCAAGTTAATCCTCACCAGGAGCTTGTGGGGTAGAAATTATTTCCCCAGATTAAAGGTGGGGGAATTTGGACACTATGGCGCATACCTCCTGTTATACAGGCAGTGTGGGACCCAGCACCCTGAGTTTCCGTAATGACAAATTTAGAATCTTGATCACCATCCTCCCTACTGCTTGTCCATCTGTAGCCCTCTGTGAATGTCCTGTTTATATCCTAGACTTAGATCTTTATTTTCCCCATTTAAAAATTCAGATGAGCTGGGTGAGGAGGCACATGCCTATGATCCCAGTGACTTGGGAGGCTGAGGCAGATGGATCACAAGTCAAAGACAGCCTCAGTAACTTAGTGAGGTCCTACGTAACTCAGCGAGACTCTGTCTCAAAATAACAAATAAAAAGGACTGGAGATGTGGCTCAGTGGTTAAGCACCCCTGGGTTCAATCACTGGAACCAATAAATAAATAAATACAAATTCAGATGATCTTTTACTTATTAGTTTTCAAGGGCTCTTTTTACGTTAGGGCTAACAACATTCCAACTTTGTGGTATGCATGAGGATATTTGCTTCTAGCTTGCACTGTGCTTTTAAAGTTTAAATTTGCTTACAGGAGGGCTGGGGCTGAGGTAGAGCACTTGCCTAGCAAGTGCGGGGCCCTGGGTTCAGTCCTCAGTACCACATAAAAATAAATAAATAAAGGTATTGTGTCCAACTACAACTAAAAAATAAATATTAAAAAAACTGCTATAATTTCAATGTCCTACACAGATTCACAGAGGACCTGGGGACCCTGGACTTAGCTTTTGCACTGTTTTCAGCATGGTGGAATGTGCCAGTACTTCAGGGAACAGTCCCAGCAGGCAGATAGTGCAAGCATATTCTAGAACATGTCCTATGTGTCCTTCTCCCTCTCTGGGTGAGGGTGTGTGTGTTGCTTTCATACACTACTTTATACAACACTAAAATCAACATTAAAAGCCCTCGCCCCAAAAGCTGTTGACATGCCAACAGAACAAACCTGAGTTCCTTGATCCTAAAAAAAGAACTTCTACAAAATCACACAACTGCTAGGAATTCGCAGAGCACTTACTTTGCTGGTATTGGAACGCCACTGGCATCGAAGAGCCTGAGAAACACCCAGCCGCAACTCAACTCTCCTCTCTCACCCGTTGACTAGGAAATAAAACAAGTCTGAGAAACAACATCTGAACGAGTCAAATTATAAGCACATGCAAGCCCCTGAAAGGAACAAGGCCAGTATCCCCGCTTAGGGCTAAGCAGTTCTGCCCCAGAAAATCAAATGAAACGTGGTGGGTCCCGGGTACAGCAGAGGTGGCACTTTAAGTGACCCATCATTAACTACCAGTCCAACATATAGCCACACCTGTAGATAGGCCTTTGTACTAGTGTGTGGGGGGGTGAGGTTCTTTGCCTCACCTCTGTTGGCCCCCAAATTTTAGCTAAACGACCATCACAGGGAGGAGGATACACCAGCTCCTTTTGGAAAAATTGTACCACCAATAACACCATCAGCAAAAATACCCCGGCACTGCCACAAGTTGCTGCACCAACAGATAGTTCACAATGCATAAATGTGATACATAGTCGAGGCAAGTTCTGTCAGCAGTTCAGTGATAGCTATTGTAACAATAGCAACAGAGTCTTGGGGTGGTGACAGAGGGGCTGTGAAAGCAAGGGGGACACAGGAGTACCCTGTACTTGCTGGGAACTTAAACTACACTAAAAATCAAAGTCTTAAAATATTCCCGTGTGGAATATGTGGAGAGGCCTGTCTTTGCTGCACAACACCAACTATTGCCATTAGAGTCTAAATTCTGCCCATATCATTGAGGCTGTTATCATGGTCACCTGCTGGGGCTGAGCTGAAGGAAAGAGTCAGGGTGCAGAGGAGCCCCCTGGATCCTTCCACAAACCCTCCCCGTGGCCCTGGGAACCTGGCTGCCTCTGAGGCAACAGGAGGAGCAGCTGGGGCAGCCCAGCCTCACACTTCTGCTCCCTGGGAGGTTTTTGTCATGGCCTGTGTCACTGTGGGAGGATAACTGTTACCTTGTTGACAGTAATAAGTGGCAACATCGTCAGGTTCCAGGCTGCTGATGGTGAGAGTGAAATCTGTCCCAGATCCACTGCCACTGAACCTCGAGGAGACCCCAGATTCCAAACTGGTTGCATAATAGATGAGGAGCTTAGGAGCTCAGACTGGTTTCTGCTGGTACCAGTATAAATAATTGCTAATGCCCTGACTAGCCCTGCAGGTGATGGTGACGCTGTCTCCAGAAGACACAGGCAAGGAGGATGGAGACTGGGTCATCATGATGTCACATCTAACACCTGCCATTAAAAACATAAAAAGAAATATCTTTGCAAGTAGTGATGTTGCAAGAGGACTTTCCTGAGTAGCCAGACAGCACTGACCACACTGTGATTAGTAAATCCCCAGTACTGTCCCTCCTTACCTGGGAGGCAGAGCAGCAGGAGCCCCAGGAGCTGAGCAGGGGCCCTCATGGCCATGCTGTGTGCTGACGGGGACTGACTCCTGCACAGGGTGTGAGCAGCCTCTTAAGAAGCCCTCAGGGCAGTGGGCTGTGCTGTGGGCACATGCAAATCAGCAGGGCTGGGCAGGCTGGGCACAGCTGCAGGGCGGGCTCCTCCTGGTCAATCAACACAGGCTCAGTGTGTCCAGGTGTCCCAGGTCAGACCAGGGCAGCTCAGATTTGCTTGGGGGGAACATGGTTCCCTGGGGCCACAGGACACAGTCAGCCCCCTGAGCTGTGAGTGGTGATCTGTAGTCACTTTCTGGTTGAGGACAGGCTGTCCTTGTGCCTTAAGCACAGTTCTGTGTTGGTGACCCTTGGAGGAGGAGGGGACATTACAGAAGCAAGGGGATAGTTTATGCTTTGGAGGTAAAAACAGAAATAAAGACAGAAAGAGAGGAAGATGTGTAAACTCACTGAGGGGTTTGGGGTTTCTGGACATTGGCACAGCATGGGTAAGAGGCAGGGAGGAGGGACCCACCCATGGACCCAGCCCTCTCTGCCTCAGAGCCCCACAGAGTACACTCACACCCATCATGGTGCCCATCTTCCCCAGACCAGCAGGTCTAAGGCCAGTCAGGCTCTTCCTCTTAACTATATCTTAGGAGAAGTAAGAATAATTTTACAAACTAGTGAAAGTACTTTAGAGATTGAAGATTGGAGAATATAGGTCATGTTTAGCATCTTAGTAAACTCAGTAAAGATCCAGATTTCGTATATAATTCTGCTTTACCAGTATTACCACATGTGTTTTTAAGTCTTAGTAATACCTCATGACCTCAAGAGGGCTGCAATGTTTCTAAACATCATGTCCTCCTTCAGGTCCTCTTGTAAATTTTTCAGAAATAAAGCAGGACAAAGTTCTTCACCCCTGCTCTTCTAAGAGTTATCAAAAAACCTTCTAAATAACTGTCCACAATCTTTTTTTCTTTTCTTTTCTTTCTATTTTTACTTTTCTCTTTCTTTCTTTCTTTTCCTTTAATTTTCCCCTTCGGTGCTGTTGACTGAAACTAAGGCCATGTGCATGCTGCACAGTTCTCCACCTCTGAGTCAGAGGTCTAGGGAGGAGTTTCACCATGCTCAGCTGCCCACACACTCAGAGGCTGCTGCAGATAGGGACATGGTTCCTGGAGTCTTGGCTGCTTATCAAGATGGTGACAGTCCTTGGAGTCAGCATGTCATGCTGCTTCTACAGGAATGCAGGGTGCTGAAGTTCAGGGTTTGTGGAGGCTTCCACTGATATTTAGAAGGATGTCTGCCCTCCCTGGGGGCTAGTGCTGTGGTGCTGCACCTGCAGAACCTGGTGAGCATCCTGCTCAGGAGAGTGGGTGGCAGCTCCAGGGCACCCACAGGGCATATGTAGGTGACATCCATACAATCAACACAAAGTGGAAACACCCAGAGTCTGTTCATGGACTGGGAGGTCAGAGGGGAGTCTTATGCCCTTCATGCAGGTGGAGGAGGTCATGGTGTCTCTTCATAGGAACATGGTCCTTTGGGGGCAGGTATCTTGTTCTGCATGTGAGATACTGAGCTTGTGACTTCTAAAGTTCCTTGGCCAGGACAGCTGGCATTGTCTTGCATTTTCACTGATGAAAAAACCATAGCAAAGTGTCCTTGAGTGGGTTCTGGAGGTTTTACCAGACAACTCCCTCAGTGGTTGGCTATTAAAGAAAGTCATGTCCAGGTGTGTTGAGCTAGAACTGGATTCACACTCTTTCCCATTCAGGGTCAGACACCAGGAGGCAGGAATGTGACAGGATTTTTTTCTTTTGAAAGGTAGGACAGGTCACTCAGATGTCAGCTCCATGGGATGGTCCTGGGAAAGCCGCCTTCCACAAATCCCCACCTCCTGGGAACCCTGGGCCCTCCATCTGTGGAGAAGCAGGAATGGCAGAAAGAGCCTCCTTGTGCTGCACACAAAGCAAAAAAGCTGTGGTTGCATCCACATCCCAGGGTCAGAATGTGGGAGATCCTCCCTTTTACCCTGGCTTCAATGTGAACAGGACCTGGGAGCAATTTCTGGAACCATTTGACAGTGTCTGTGCTTGGACAGATCTAACCCCATACTGTTGAGGTCAAAATGAGGAGGATATAAATGTCTGGGAATCAAACTGCACTGAGGGATTCACCTTTAACTGCCTGTGCTTGGGATCTCATGGCTCTTCCAGAGACTCCATCCTCATCTGGTAAATAGGAAAATAACACCAAGTGTCCCCATCCTCTCTAATCACTCACATTTCTTCCAGGGAAGCAAAGAGGGCCCAGGAGACCATGCATCTTTCAGACCTGAATGAACCTTGGTTTCCACTCACACAACCTTTCCAGGAGCAGTGGGAAGAGAAAAATGCAAACGATCTGACTGGCGGCCTCTGGGGGAAGCTGCTGTACCCCAGGGGGAGGGTGGCAGAGGGACTGTGAGGTTTCTGACAGGGATGGAACCACTGTGGTAACCTGCATGGTCTTGCAGACAGTAACACACTGCAGCCTCCCCAGGCTCCTGGCTGTGATGGGAGGGTGAAGACTGTCCCTGACCCACTGCCACTGAACTGGACTGGGATGCCACTGGCCCTGCTGGATGCATTCTAGATGAGGCATCTGGGAGCCTGCCCAGGCCTCTGATGGTACCAGAAAAAGGAGCTGCCAACAATCTGATTGGCCCTGCAGGTGAGGGTGGCTCTTTCCCCTGGAAACAAAGCCATGAGCGTGTAGTCTGTGTCAGCACAGTTTCTCCTGTGGTCCCTGAGATGTAAAGAGAACAGAAAGGTCACCTGTGCAGTCTAGGTCATACCCCAGTCTCCACAGTAGAGCCAGGACCTTGCAGCAACCAGAGCTTGAATCAGTGGGCTTGCTAAACAGAGGTGCCAGGACACAGGACCCAAGCACAATGAAAGAGTTTTCACAGGTGTGTAGAACCATCCCATGATCCCTCACCTGGGAGCCAGAGTAACAGGAGGCAGAGGAGCTGACTGGGGGCTGCCATGGCTCCCTCTGGGTCCCATCGGAGGCAAAACTTCCCAGAGCCCTGGTCACCATGTCCCAGCAACATGAAGTCATCCACGTTCCTGAGATTTACTAAATGAGCAACTTTAGCTACCAGGGAAAACTTGTAAAGGACACTATATGTACATCTATTGAAAGGAAAGGGGAGTGTATCTGTGAAAATGTTTTTCCAATTTGAAAAGTGACAGATGGCCCAGATGACAATGTCATGAAGTGACCTGGTTCAACTCTGCTGGGGTGGGAGAGGCTTCAAGTACCAGCTGTGCCTTCAAAGCTCAGAAACAGAGAATGGTGTAACCAAGTGTCTCTGTCAGGACAGATACAGGGACCAGCTACAGGGCCCAGTCACAGAGCTGACACTACCTGCCACAGACCTCTGGCTGAACTTGTAGTGTTCTGGAATCCACTGAAGCTCAGGCCTCAGACCTGAGCTCAGGCAAAGATAACTCTCTTGTTCTAGGTCAAATAACTCTCTTGTTCTAGCCTGAAGTAACTGTGGTCATGTGGACACCAGGCAGCACTGCCCCATGTGACTCTACATGGATGGCCTCATGTTGCTTGGACATGATGAGCAGGAAATGGCAAGAACTCTGGTGTCCAGAGAAAACCATGCTCTTCAGAGGTGGGCTGCAGACCTACAGCAACTGACAGGCCTGTCACATTGAAAAGATGTTGGGGCCCAGATATCTTATGGCTGCTGCTTCCTCTCCTTCAGAAGAAGGACAAGGCATTGCTCCTTGCTCCTCTAATCACTGAGAAGAAAGATCAGTGCTGGCTGGGCTCTGTGCAGAGCTGAGATGGCACCCTCCATGAGGTGAGCTGCACCAACCACTCATCAGCTACCTGGGAAGCCTGTCTGTGCTGCAGCGTCCAGAGCAGGACACTCTGTAGCAGGCTTGTGCTGTGACCCAGGAGCCCTGCTGTGTGGCCATGGGGCCCAGCACATTGCTAGGGGTAGGGGTGTTTGTACTAGATGAGGACAGTGTGTGTGTCTCTGACAAGTCCCCAATAAGAGTTACAGCAGAGACCTGCAGAGCACTAGAGAAGAGCAGGCCAATCCCAAGAAATAAAACAGAAGGAAAGAAAAAAAGGAAGGAAGGAAGGAAGGAAGGGAGAGAGGGAAGAGGGAAGGAGAAAGAATGACTACTGACTGTTCTAAAAGCAGCTCCAAGGCATCCCTGAGCCCTGGCACCATGCCCTGGGCACTGAGTGACTGAGCTGCTCACCACAGGGGAGTGTGGGACTCAGCACAGGGCAGCACCAACTGGGCCCAGCTCTGCTTACATTAAGATGGAAGTGGTACATTGAGATTGGACTTGAGGAGATGCAGAGGCTCCACTTAACACACACACAGTGTCCCAGGGTCCCAAGAGCCTTCCCTTTCCTTATAGCATAACTTGACCTCTGTGACCTCATTGATGTTACACATATGTTTATGCCAGAGGGAAAGAAGCTAGACTGTATTCAAATGGCACAAAGAAGGTGCACTGCCTTCCCGGTGCAGCCATGGTAATGGGGACAACTGACTTATTACTTGAGGTTAGCAGATGTCTGAGCAGAGCACATGGTCATAACCTTGATGTGGACAGAGGAGTGATCTGAGCCCAAGATGTGAGCATTGTTTTCTGGGGTCTGTGCAAGGCTGGTGAGCATGGCCCCTGTTAAGAGCAACAATACTCCAGAGCTCCAGAGGCTGCAGCTTGTGCTAAACCCACCTGCCTGCAGAAGCCAGGAAACTCCAGTTTCAAAACTATTGCAGTGACGGTCTCCTGCTTCTTACTAAATGGCTCATAGAAGTTCACCTGGGAGTGTATCAGGACCCAGGAAACTTGATGGACACGTGTCAAAAGCAGATGATAAGTTGCCACCAGAGAAGGTAAGGTAAGATTGGGAGCCCTCAGAGGATGAGTAGGTAGAACTGTTGTGGGTCCTGCCCAGGCCAAGGTACCACAGAGAAGAGGCACTGGCACCTGCTATGGGATGCCTGGGGAAGAGGAGGGTTCAAGGATAAACCAGCACAGTGAGCTGATATTGCTGTTGCTGTAGGCACCAGATATTGGTCCCAGGGGCACTTAACCACTGATCCACACCCCAGCCAGCACCTTTTCTGTTTTCTATGCTGCATGTGGGAATCACAACAGTTGTGTGCACATTATTGTCTGTGCTGTAGTTTGGGTGAGTGTCCCTGAGGAGCTCCTGGGCTAGTTCCGGAATCCACAGGCTCCACCTTCCCTCAGAGGAGCTGTGGTTTTTGAAAGTTGTGACTTAGACTGTAATTCCATGTATTTCAAATCTGAGGAAGGAATCCAAACTGACACAGAGAGCTGGATCCTTCCGTAAAGTGACAGTCACTCACTAAACCTGGAGGAAATGGTCATGTCTCACCTGTTGGGGCTGAGAAGGAAAGAGGGTGGGGTGCAGAGGACCCTCCCTGGCCCTTCCTACCACAGTCTACTAGAGACCTCCAGAGCCTGGTGTCCCTGAGCCGTGCCCTCAGCAGGTGGAGGCAGCAGGAGGAGCAGCTGGGGCAGCCCAGCCTCACACTTCTGCTCCCCGGGAGGTTTTTGTCATGGCCTGTGTCACTGTGGGAGGATAACTGTAGCCTTGTACACAGTAATAAGTGGCAGTATCTTCAGGCTCCAGGCTGCTGATGTTGAGAGTGTAATCTGTCCCAGATCCACTGCCACTGAACCTCGAGGGGACCCCAGGTTGCAGATTGGATGCCTTATATATCAGGGGTTTAGGAGCTTGCCCTGGCTTCTGTTGATGCCAAGCTAACCAACTGTTAATATTCTGACTGGCCCTGCAGGTGATGGTGACTCTGTCTCCTGGAGATGCAGACAGGGAGGATGGAGACTGGGTCATCATGATGTCACATCTGGCCCCTGACATTGGAAACATAAAAATAATTATCCTTAATTAATCATGTTTCAGGAGGACTTCCCTGAAGAGCCAGGCAGCACTGACCACTGGGCTGAGCACACCCCCCAGAGTTGTCCCTTCTTACCTGGGAGGCAGAGCAGCAGGAGCCCCAGGAGCTGAGCAGGGACCCTCATGGCCATTCTGTGTCCTGACTGGGACTGACTCCTGCACAGGGTGTGAGCAGCCTCTTAAGAAGTCCTCAGGGCAGTGGGCTGTGCTGTGGGCACATGCAAATCAGCAGGGCTGGGCAGGGCTGGGCAGGGCTGGGCAGGGCTGGGCACAGCTGCAGGGCTGGCTTTTCTCAGTCACTCATCACTGGCCGAGCATCCCCAGTGATCTCAGCTGAGACCAGTACAGCACAAATGGGTATGCAGAGAGCTTGTTTCTCCCTGGGGTCATTTTGTAACAAAAGATATTTTAGAGACTATTTTCAAACTGAGAAATGCACGGAAAGGTTTCTATAAATTAAGCATTTCATGGTGGTTTTTAAATGGTGATGGAGAATTTTTTTTTTGTAGAGAACACACAGTATAGTCTTGGCAGAGAGCTGGTGGGGCTTTAACTTACTCCAAAATGACCCTGATTGGTAAGAACTCTGTGTTGTCTGTGCATATCTGTGACTTTAAAGTGGTTTCTTCTCTTTAAATTAGATAATTTTTCAGAAACATGTTCAGTGCATTAAAAGCTATTTGAAATAGCTGTCATTCATTATGTAGGGCCAGTGAAAAGTCCAGCAGATGCTCAAACATGACTCTTGGTGAGTGTGTCACTCGCCGTCCCTGTCACCTGTAGCTGCAGATCTCTTTGGAGCTCAGGGGCTGAATGGCTGCAGCTCATCCTTGACTTGGGCTCTCCCCTATTCTGTCCCTTTCTGACATGTGGCATTGCTTCCCAGAGATCACCATCACAAAGGGCTGGTTATTGAGGCCAGGCCTGGTGACTAAGTGACAGCCACTGCTACCCAGTGCATTTCCCTGATATGCACCATGGATGCCCCCTTCTGCTCTTCCCTGCAGCAGTGAGGGGCAGCTCATCCTGACCCAGGCTCCACCTCCTGTGGGCCTCTCCAGGAGAATCTCAGCCTCCTGTGCAGCCAGCACAGATGCACATGGAGGAGAAATTGGACCCAGGTGAACTTGGGCACAGATTCAAACAGCTCCTGTGTCACCTCCTGTGCCTTTGCTTTAGACGTCCATCCCAGCTCAGCAGCAGGGGAAGTGGAGCCAGCTGTGTCTTCAGCATCCATACCCTGGCAGCTGAGGACCAGGGGTCTCCCTGCTGAATACAGGCTGAGGGGTCTGGCTGCAGTACCACGGGCTGAGCACACACCTGCTGCCTTTCCAGGGGCCTGAACTACAGGAGCCTTGCTAGAAAGCAGCCCAGACAGAGCCAGTTCCAACAAGCTCTGTTCAAGTTTGAGAGTCTTTCCCCATTTTTCTGACTTTATTGGCAGTCCTTACTGGTGCCTTGTCCTTTGATGCCACACTGTGTTTGTGCTGATTCCCTAGGGACACCTATGCTCAGTCTGCTCTCTGAGGCTCAGGAGGCAGCTGTGCTGCACACAAGGCAGACACAGGGCCTGGGCTGACCATTCCCAGGACAGTTCCAGAGGGAAATGGCAGGAGAGGCACACATCCCAGCCCCTCAGCTCAGCTGGAGTCACCAGGGGCATTTTCTCTGTTTCCATGTGGGCTTGAGCTGCCACCATCCTCAGCAGTGTGGCTCGTAATGGAGTGACTGCATAGTCCTCTTTGTCCTGGGACTCAACCTAGGAGAGAAACAGATCCTATTCCTGCAGGGCATCCCTGGTCCGAGATCTCACCTCTCCTCCTCTATTATTAAGAAAATTCCAGAAATATTTATTTTCCTTTGCCAATGTCTCCTAGATTGGATTTATGGAGTGATTCCTTTCTGTTTGTCCAAGATCAAGGCAGCCTTTATCAAATATCTGTGCAACATGAGGGCCAGTGTAATCAAATCACCAGCTTTTAAATCCTCAAGCCAGAGGACCCCGAGTCACATTTTATTCTAGTCTCTTTATAGATTGGCCTTGTGACAGTCAACTCAGAAGGGGAAGTGACAATGAGGAGGATGGTGCCATGATGGAGGAAGGGGCAAGGATCAGGGATTGGGAGCATCTTGGAGGAGGAAAGGCAGACTAAGATTCTCTCCTCGGGAACCTCCAGAAGGAACACCGTCTGAGAGAGCCTGTGACCTCCAGAACTGTGGGCTCCATGTGTGCTGTGTGGAGCCCGAGAGGTCCTGGGATATGTTGCAACAGCTGCAGGAAACTCAGGAGGAGAGAGAGGGCTTGCCATCCCTGAGTGGGTGGCTGTCCTCTCTGCTCCCAGTATTCCCATGTTTTTATCACCTGATGTTGGATTTGACAAGAGACAGATACAGTTTCACTGAAGAAGATCTAGCCCCAGAGTTTTTCTTAGGAAGACAATCTCATGGGCAAAGCCCCTTGATTACACTTGTTGCATTGTGGGTAAGTGACACTAAAGGGGAACCCACAGCACTTGAGCAAGGAGGAGACTCTTGTCTATGTGCTTGGGTTTCTTGGTATTTTTTAGTGGAAGTAGGGTTGGGACTCACAGGACCCCATCTGAGGGCACATCACTCAGTGGCGTCTCCTCTGAATTCACGAGGGCAAGTCACCGTCACTGCACACAGGGCTGCACTGTCCTCAGAGCTGTGGTCCTGCCCTCTCACACATCCTGGCCCACTGCTGACCCTTAGTTCTGACCCCACTCCATGAGTCCTCAGGGAACTGTCATCATTGCCAGGTTGTGGTCATTGCAGATCACAAAGTGAAATTAAAAATGCTCATAAATTGCTGATGGGGAGACTTGGCCCAGTGAGTACAGAGCCCCAGCAGTCCTGGGCCTGAGCTGGGCACAGCTCCCAAGATTGAGGGTCCCTCCTGGGCAGGACATAGATACTTCCTCAGGGCTTCTGAGATCTGGCCTCTGGGCTTTATTTTAAAAGTCAAGTTTGTTCGCATTCTCATGGCAGGTAGATGTCACAACAACGTGTGGGATTTGGGGTCTGTGGACCCAGTGTCTTGACTGTGGATTCATTCTTTCACATTTTTAAAAAATACTTTTATTTGTAGATAAACACGATATCTTTATTTTATCTCTATGTGGTGCTGAGGATCGAACTCAGTGCCTTCCACATTCAAGGTGAGCGTTCTTCCTTTGAGCCACATCCCCAGCTCTCTTTCACATTCCTGAAGATGATCTTCTTCCATCTGTCACTGGGCAGGATTCTGTAGGAAATGCAAATGATTTGTGGAACAAGTTAAGGAGAGAAGACTAACATTTCACAAGAAATTCATACAGATACCCTTACACAATTTTTAAACCTAATGGATATGAACCATTAGGATTTTAAATGGACTTGCCATGATCCAAACTCTTGATATAAAATCATTTCAAATTACTTTCTGTCCCCAATGGGAAGCAGGATCTTAGGTTCCTATCGCTGCATTCTGTGTATCACACTGTGTTCTGACATGTGACTGAAATGACCCATTGTTACATCAGATGTAAATTTGGAGCACTTCTTCAAATAGACCTGTTGAAAGCAAACCATCTGTATCCATTTACAAGTAAAATAAAATCAAATTCAATTCCATGTAATGATGATGTCATGAAAATAATCCACTTTTATATTTTCTTTTAGCAAAAGATTAAAATTCTCATCTTGAAAACTGTTGAAGATATTTATAAAATTCCTAAAATTTGAGGTAAAAAATAAAAACCTCTATTTTTTCTGTGCTACATGGTGTATACTTGTTCTTCATTATTCAGTTTCTGCCCTTTATTTTCAAAACTCACAATAAGAATGGGGTGAACTGCCTTTTCAATCAGTGAACAGTAACTGGGGCAAATAAAATATGTTGGATTAGGATCTATATCTGCCTTGATTGGGCTCAAAAGGCAAACATTGCTATAAATAATCCACTTCTTCCTTCTCTAAGGGTTGGTGTATCATATGATTTCCTAAACATGTTCATCAAAAGGGTAGATGGTAAAGTGGATGTGAGAAATTAGGTCAGTGAGAAAATGGAATTTCTGAATATTACTAAATATGTGAAAAATAACAGCCCACCATTCATTTCCAGCAGGTACTGGACTTCTGTTCCATTGATCTGCACCAATGACCTGCTTTTCATGTGGAGTAATTTCTCAACAACTGTGGGCAAATGAGGAAGAGTTGGGCTGAGCTGTCACTCAGCTCTGCCTGTCACGCCTCTCTCCTCCTGCTGCTCCTCCATTCAGGGCAGCTGCAGAATAGAAGCCTGAATATGTGAATCATGAGCTGTCAGCCTGTTCCCTGAGTTCCTCAGCATCTTCCTCTCACGCAGACTCAAAAAAAACTGTTGTTAGACAAGCAGCACATATAGCTTTCAACAGATCTGTTTAAAGTAGTGTTCCAAATTTGCATCTGATATAATAAGGAGCCATGTCAGTCACATGTCAGAACACAGTGTGATAGAAAGAACGCAGTAATAGAAACCTAAGATCCTGCTTCCTGTTGGGGACATAAAGTATATTTGCTGAGTCACCATAGCAAAGAGATTTTTGTTTGGGGCTGCACACTGTGGGAGGAGCTTGTGTACCTTGCCTGCAGTAATACACTCCAGCGTCCTCAGCCTCCTCCCTGCTGATTCTCAGTGCAAAATCTGTCCCTGACCCACTAACACTGAACTCATCTGGGACCCTAGAGAATTGGTTGGAAACTTTGTAGATGAGAAGCTTTGGAGACTTGCCTGGCTTCTGAAGAAACTAACACAAATAGGTGTTTCCATTACTATGTAGGAGATGGCAGGGGGCTGTCCAGGGGTGACAGGCTTGGAGACAGGAGTCTGGGTCATAACAACATTGCCACTGGATCCTGAAAAGATGACAGAAAAGCAAGGTTACATACCAATACTGTGATCAATATTCATTATTTTCAGTCTGCTACTTATTTCAATATTTTCTGATGCATGCCAGGAAAAAATAAACCTACAAAAATAATTTGCTATTTTATATATAAGTCACAAAGTGCTATTTGTTATTCATGATTTTCATTAGAACACTGGTTATTGTTGAGTGGATGCTAATGCTAAAAGTATCAAATAATTTTCTGATTCATACCAAGAAAACATAAACCTGTAAGAAATAATTTACTATTTTATATATAAGTCACAATGTGTTCTGTGTTATCCAAGATCTCCATTAGGGCATTGGTCATTGTTAAGTGGATCCTAATTCTAACAGGAAAAGTATGAAATACCATTCCATGGAACACAAAATACTTGCCTCTACTGCAAGGAAAGAATAAATATGACAAGAAATGGGACCCTTTTACCCCATTCTCCTTTCCTAAATCCCTCGGCCTCAGCAGGGACCCAGAGCATCAGCAGCCCCAGGAGCTGAGCAGGGCACAGCAGAAGGTTAAGTTGAGCAGCCCTGGTGAGTCAAGGCCAGATTAGAGCTGAGTGTTTTCTCAGATTTGTAAGAAAGAGCCTTCCTGTGGGACAGTATGCAAATCCCATGGTGGGTGCAGTGGGGTGAGACAACCTGCTGGATGAAGTGGGAGGAGACAGCAGGACAGGCCCTCCTCTGTGTACAAGGTGACATAAAACATCTCTTGCTGGTACATAGATACAGATTAAGTCAGTTTGTTTGTGGAAATATGGAAGAACCATGTGACAGCACCTGGTTAGAACATGGTCACATGATTTTGGAGCTGCCACTCTAAGACAGCAAGTCCCAGACAGTGCAGGGTGTCTAGGATTAATCTGAGAGCTGAATGCTGTCCAGCTTGTTTTGCTCCCAGGTAATGTGGAAAAGGACACAGCTCTCATACCCACAAGTCTGATGGGGGAAGCCTCCAGATGCAAAGGTGGTCTTGAGCCAGTTGAAGACTCTTTCATCTGCATCCCAGCTACAGTGCTGGAGAATGTTAGATGCAGGTTTTGGAAGCTGCTTTCCATGGGACCTAAAATCCACAAAAGCATTCTTTTGAAGGTCATGAAAAGGATAAAAGCATGAGTCTGTCTCTTGCACATCGAAAGCTGAAAGCCCCATTTAAGTAAGAGGAAAAGAAGATATAATTCCATGCCTTAGGTAATAGATATGAAATTCCTTGTGGTGAGTTGTTACGATTTGATGTATTTCCCATCATAACTTCCTTACAAATACCAGATAACCCACAGGTGTTTATTAGTAAAAGAACTTCTCAATTTACTGGTACAGAATGAAAAATCAAAGAAAAAAAGTTTTTTAAATAAGTGGTGTTAAGAAAAACTCTGGTAACAGTCTTACATTCTATCTGATCCTACAGAACCAGGTCCTTCAGGATTCTGCTCCTTGTCACTGTGTGAGGTCACTCATCTCTCCTCTGGCCTGTGTGGGGAGCAACAGCCTTAAATCAAGATGCAAGGGAGATTCCCTGTAAGAAAAGAACAACAATTGCATCCTAGGCAGTAGTGTCTTGGGGCACCCTGTGCCAGCACTGACATTTTCCTGGGCCTTCATTTAAAAACGGTGCCTGCTCAGGGATCATTCTACCATGTGGCTAGTCACCTCAATAGGGAAGCAACTTCACCTTTTATCATTTGTTATCGATACACTTAATATTGAATTCAACAGGTCATGGAAAATGGCTTCTACATAAAAAGGGGAGTCACAATCCTGGAAGAAAAAAACAAATCCTGGGAAATGGAAAGATGAGTTTGAACCACAAAGTAATCTTAAATAATTTAACCCAAAGTCATATTCAATCGCTAAAACAAACAAACAAATGAAATTGTACACATGATTTCACAAAAATAAAGATTGTTTTTAATATATTTTGGGAAAATGTACCAAACTAAGACTCTTTAACAAGGCTCGAACAGATAATTGACAAAAAATAATATTTACCTTTAAGGTTAGACATCATGGGAAGAATATGGATTTTCTTCTGTAGATATTAATCTCTCTGCTAAGCCTAGCTCACCCACACCAAACTGCAGTGAAGCAATATTCCATTTACTACCTAATCATTCAGTGTCTTACAAGTTCTCTTCCTGGTCTCCTAAGATTCCATGTCAGTTTACATTTTTGAGGACACAGGCCTCTGTCCTCCAAAGAAGGTGTCTATAAATATGGTTCACTGGTGAGATGAGGAATAGAGAACCCAAAAAGATTTTGAAGACTGTGAATTTCAATGTTTTAAACTGTACTTAAAGCTTCTTTTAAGTTTTCCTCATAAAAATTTATAGAATATGCCAAGAAGATAAAAGAAAAAGGTTTTGCTTTTTTATTTTAGATAAGACATTGAGACTGTAACATGAACAGTTTCATATTTATTCCTTCTCCTTTCATACTGAAGTCCAAGAATCAACAAAAGAGTTGTATGAATTTTCAATAAGGGAAATTCAAGATACTCAGGAAACTTAAGATAAAATTTATCCATTTAATATTATTTGTCAATCAAATGTTTCCTTCCTTTTTTTCCATAGTAAGAAAAAAACAAAAATTAAGAGCAAGAAAGATACAAGAAATGAATGGATTATTTAGTGCCTAATTTTTGTCTTATGACAACAATCAATGCAGCACAACTGCTGGAGGGTGACCCTCTGCCTTAAGGAAGCAGACCTCACAGTAGTGAACTTCACTTTCTCTTGTGTTTCCTGTTCAAGAGCTAAGAATAACCCAGTGTTGAAATGCATTTCAAAGTGTCAACTACCTTCAACCTTCAGAGGATCTAGATATTTGAACGCTGGCTCATCAAAACACCTCCAAGCAAAATAATTATGAAGAATCAGCAATACATATAAAATAACATATGCAGGCATGCTCCTAGAGAAAGCATGTGGGAAATCTCTATCATGTTGGTACTAGTAATAATTGTTTTTTATGTCACATCAAAAGCTATAATAACAAAATCAAAAATAAGCAAATGAGGGGCTGGGGATGTGGCTCAAGTGGTAGTGTGCTCGCCTGGCATGTGTTCGGCCTGGGTTCGATCCTCAGCACCACACACAAAGATGCGTCTGCCGAAAACTAAAAAATAAATATTAAAAAATTCTCTCTCTCTCTCTCTGTCTCTGTCTCTCTCTCTCTCTCTCTCTCCAAAATATAACCAAATGGGACTGCAGCAACCTAGGATGCTTCATCACAGAAAAGAAGCTATTGACAGAATAAAAGGACAGCCCATAGAATGGTAGAAAATATTTGTAAACCATATAACTAATAATGGGTTAATATCCAAAATATATGAGGAACTAACACAACTACATAGACAACAAAAAAGAAAGCAAAACAAAAATCATTAATCCAACTGAAAATTATGAAAATGACCAAAAAATATACTTGTGAATTATACATCAATCAAACAAATTAAAAATTAAAAGATTCCATCTTCACAGTATTGGCATAAACACAGACACCCAGCTGTGAGCTCCAGAGTTCACAAAGAAAACTTCACATTTAAGGTTTAATGATGCTCAGCCAGGGACACAGTTGAATGGGAGAGAGGACAATCTTTTCAGTAAAGTGTGTAGGGAAAATCAGATACTAAAAATGAATTAAGTTGAATACTTAACTTGATCCATGAATAAACAAATAACTCAAAATCATACAAAGAAATAATTGACCTAAGAGTAAGAGCAAAAACTGAAAAAGAAAATACAGGGAAATGTTTCATGACATTGGATTTGGCAGTTATTTCTTGGATTGACACTAAAACCAGCATCATTAAGAGTAAAAATTAGTTAAAAACATACGTGCATCAGAGAGTCTCAAAAACTCTTATCAACAGAGTTAAAAGTTAACCCACTGAATGGGAGAAAGTATTTGTAAGTCACATGGATGAAATTGCTAATTCTTTTTGTTCCTTTTGACTCACTTCTCCTTAGCATTCTCAATATCCTCTCCATGTGTCAATCTCATACCTTGTAGAATTTTCATAATTCTATCAAGTCTTGAACTTTTTAATGATTTTTTTTCATGTTGTATTTCACCTCATTCTGATAGATCTCCAGCTTTCTGCTCCAGCTAAACAGTCTTCCACTATTTAGAGCAACTGTTGTGTCTTCTTCAACAGATATTTCAAACATTGCATGTCTCCTGTTATAGTCTCTTATATTTATACATATAATTTATACATACATCTTATATTTATACTTCTAATTATTTGAAATATAGTTTTACTGAACTATTTCCTCTCCCAGTTTTCAAGGCTTTTAGCATTTTTCTGGGTACATTTTATGCTTCTTTAAAAGTAGTATGTCTGTAAATGTGCCACCTTTAGTAGATGTTCATATAACATAAGGACATAGTTTGGTCTTCAAACACAGAAAAGGCACACTGTATAAATTGAAGAAATATGAATTGTACAAACAAGCATTTTTTGTATATTCATCTTTCAGATCAAGATATAGAGCTCTCCAAACTTCCTTTGTATGTCTTCCAAGTCAACATTTGTCTCTAACCTCTAGCAAGGAAATTGTTACTCTGCAGATTGTCAAATAGTTTTCTTGTTCCTGGATTGGAACATCATGTACACTGAAGTAAGCATACTTTCGTTTCTAGCATCTTTCCCTTATCTTTCTGTTTGAGATACAGTGGATTCCTGCTGCAAAATAGTAAATGTTATAGTTGTTATATACAGTTGTTCTGTGAATATTCCACAATCTATACATTTGTAGTTAAGTCAGTTAGATTGTATCCAAAAATCGGCCATAAAGTTAGATCTTTTATGCACAGTCATCTACGTATCTCTTTGTGGACATATTCACTTGTATATCTTGGTTATAATCCTTGGAATTTACTGATGCTCTTATAAAACTTGGGCATAGCGAACACTTTTCATGATATTTTTTTCCAATGTACACAACCACATGCAATTTATGAGCACATCAGATTTAAATCTTCACAGATTTAAATTATGCTGTGCACTGTACATTCATAGTGTCAGACTTCTGTTACATTAAATTGGTAATTACGGATTCACTTACAAGAGATTTCCTTACCTACCTAACATCACATGATGCCTGTTTTCTAAAACTACTAGGTCCTTTAATTCCAATCACATCCCCTTTTTGTTAATTTCTCTCACATTGCTCTTATGTATGCACCTCAAATTACATGATATTGCTCTGGCTCTTACATGCAGCCAAGGCTAATCCTCATTTATACATATGTGTCCTCTTTCCAGCTTCGTATTTCTATCCAGGATTACATTTTATTTATTTTAAACCCTTCGGATGATTACTAATTATTTTGGTTTTTCAAACAACATGTGTTTGAATGTTCTTTCTGCCCAATTTTTTCTGCTCTCTCTTTCTGGAACTCCAAATATTCTTTTTATATCACTAGTTGTTCAAGACATTACAATGATCTTGACATATCATACATTTGATTCAAATAAGTTATGAATTCTCAATTTTCCACATATACAAATTGCAGGATCACACTGGTTATACATCTATGTGTATACATACAGCAATCTTAGTGTCAGTTGTATTCTGCTGTCCTCCCTATCCCTGCTCCCCTCCCCTCCCATCACCTCTCTCTACCCATTCTACTGTGACACTTATCTCTCTCTTTTTATTTTCTTCCCTTCCCCCCTCACACTAGCGTTTATGTATTTTGTGTAACCATGAGGGTCTCCTTCCATCTTCCATGCAATTCCCCTTCTCCCTCCCATTCCCTACCACCTCTTTTCTTTATTTCATGGTAATCTTCTTCTCATGGTCTTCCTCCCTACTCTGTTTTGAGCCACCTCCCTTATATCAGAGAAGACATTCGGCATTTTTTTTTAGGGATTGGCTAACTTTGCATAACATAATCTGCTCTAATGCCATCCATTTCCCTGCAAATTCCATGATTTGTTATTTTTTAATGCTGAGTAATATTCCATTGTGTATAAATGCCACATTTTTTATCCATTCGTCTGTTGAAGGGCATCTAGGTTGGTTCCACAATCTATCTATTGTGAATTGTGCTGCTATGAACATTGATGTACCTATGTCCCTGTAGTATGCTCTTTTTAGGCCTTTTGGGTATAGTCTGAGAAGGGGAATAGCTGGGTCAAATGGTGGTTCCATTCCCAGCTTTCCAGGGAATCTCCATACTGCCCTCCAAATTGGCTGCACCAATTTGCAGTCCCACCGGTAATGTACAATTGTACCCTTTTCCCCACATCCTCACCAGCACTTGTTGTTGTTTAACTTCATAATGGCTGCCATTCTTACTGGAGTGAGATGGTATCTTAGAGTGGTTTTAATTTGCATTTCTCTGACTGCTAGAGATGGTGACCACTTTTTCGTGTATTTGTTTATTGATTGTATGTCCTCCTCTGAGAAGTGTCTGTTTAGATCATTGGCCCATTTGTTGATTGGGTTATGTTTTTTGTTTGTTTGTTTGTTTGTTTTATAACTTTTTGAGTTCTTTGTATATTCTGGAGATTAGTGCTCTATCTGAAGTGTGAGGGGTAAAAATTTGTTCCCAGGTGTAGGCTCCCTATTTACCTCACTTATTCTCTTGCTGAGAAAAAAGCTTTTTAGTTTGAATACATCCCATTTGTTGATTCTTAATTTTAACTCTTGTGCTATAGGTGTCCTATGAAGGAATTTGGAGCCCGACCCCACGAGATGGAGACTAGGGCCAACTTTTTCTTCTGTTAGATGCAGAGTCTCTTGTTTCATTTCTAGCTCCTTGATCCATTTTGAGTTAATTTTTGTGCATGGTGAGAGAAAGGGATTCAATTTCATTTTGTTGCATATGGATTTCCAGTTTTCCCTGCACCATTTGTTGAAGATGCTATCTTTCCTCCATTGCATGCTTTTAGCCCCTTTATCAAATATAAGATGGTTGTAATTTTGTGGATTGGTCTCTGTGTCCTCTATTCTGTACCATTGGTCCACCCGCCTGTTTTGGTACCAGTACCATGCTGTTTTTGTTACTATTGCTCTGTAGTACAGTTTGAAATCTGGTGTTGCTATACCTCCTGATTCACACTTCCTGCTTAGAATTGCTTTAGCTATTCTGGGTCTTTTATTTCTCCATATGCTTTTTCTATTTCTGTGAGGAATGTTGTGGTCTTTTGATTGGCATTGCATTAAACCTATAGGGTACTTTTGGTAATGTGGCCATTTTAATGATATTAATTCTGTCTATCCATGAACAAGGTATGTCTTTCCATCTTCTAAGGTCTTCTTCTATTTCTCTCTTTAGGGTTCTGTAGTTTTCATTGTAAAGGTCTTTCACCTCTTTTGTTAGGTTGATTCCTAAGTATTTTTTTTTTTTGAGGATATTGTGAAGGGGGTGGTTGTCTGATTTCCCTTTCAGAGGGTTTGTCACTGATATACAGGAATGCCTTAGACTTATGAGTGTTGATTTTATATCCCACCACTTTGCTGAATTCATTTACTAGTTCTAGAAGTTTCTTGGTAGAACATTTTGGGTCCATTAGGTATAGGATCATGTCATCCACAAATGGTGCTAATTTCAGTTCTTCTTCTCCTGTTTTTATGCCTTTAATATCTATCGTCTGTCTTATTTCTCTGGCCAGTGTTTCGAGAACTATGTTGAATAGGAGTGTGAGAGAGGGCATCCCTGTCTTGTTCCAGATTTTAGAGGGAATGCCTTCAGTTTTTCTCCATTTAGAATGATGCTAGCCTGAGGCTTAGCATAAATAGCTTTTACAATGTTGAGGTAAGTTCTTGTTATCCCTAGTTTTTCTAATGTTTTGAACATAAAGGGATGCTGTACTTTGTCGAATGCTTTTTCAGCATCTATCGAGATGTTCATATGGTTCTTATCTTTAAGTCTATTGATGTGGTGGATTACATTTATTGATTTCCGTATATTGAACCAGCCTTGCATCCCAGGTATGAATCCTACTTGATCATGGTGCACAATCTTTTTGATGTTTTTGTATCCGATTTGCCAGAATTTTATTGAGGATTTTTGCATCTATGTTCATTAGAGATATTGGTCTGTAGTTTTCTTTCTTTGAAGTGTGTTTATCTGGTTTAGGGATCAGGGTGATGTTGGCCTAGTAGAATGAATTTGGAAGTACTCCCTCTTTTTCTGTTTTGTGAAATAGCTTTAAAAGTATTGGTATTAGTTCTTCTTTAAAGGTTTTGTAAAACTCTGCTGTATACCCATCCAGTCCTGGGCTTTTCTTGATTGGTAATCTTTTGATGGCTTCTTCTGTTTCCTCAATTGATATTATTCTGTTTAAGTTGTGTATATCCTCCTGACTCAATCTGGGCAGATCATATGACTTAAGAAATTTATTGATGCCTTCACTATATTCTATTTTATTGGCATATAAGATTTTAAAATAATTTCTAGTTATTATCTGTATATTGTGATATTGCCTTTTTCATCCTGTATGCTAGTAATTTGAGTTCCCTCTCTTCTTCTCTTTGTTAGCATGGCTAAGGGTCTGTCAATCTTATTTATTTTTGAAAAAATAACTTTTAGTTTTGTCAATTTTTTCAGTTGTTTCTTTTGTTTCAATTGCATTGATTTCAGCTGTGATTTTAATTATTTCTTGCCTTCTACTACATTTGCTGTTACTTTGCTCTTCATTTTCAAGGGCTTTGAGATGAAGTGTGAGATAATTTATTTGTTGGTTTTTTCTTTTTCTGAGGAATGAACTACAAGCAATGAATTTTCCTCTTACAACTGCTTTCATTGTGTCCCATAGATTCTGATATGTTGTGTCTGTGTTTTCATTTGTCTCTATGAATTTTTTAATTTCCTCCTTGATGTCTTCTGTAACCCATTGATCATTCAGTAACATATTGTTCAATCTCCAAGGGATGAAGGATTTTTCCCTCCTTCTTTTATTGTTGACTTCCAATTTCATTCCATTATGATCAGAAAAGATGCATGGTATTATCTCCACTCCTTTATAATTGCTAAAAGTTACCCTATGGCATAATATATGGTCTATTTTTGAGAAGTATCCATGTGCTGCTGAGAAAAAAAAGTATATCTGCTTGCTAATGGTTGATATATTCTATATAAGTCAGTTAAGTCTAGGTTATTAATTGTGTAATTGAGTTCTATAGTTTCTTTATTCAACTTTTGTTTGGAATATCTGTCCAGTGGTGAGAGAGGTGTGTTGAAGTCACCCATAATTATTGTGTTATAGTCAATTTGTCCCTTGAACTTGAGGAGAGTTTGTTTTATGAACACAGCAGCACCATTGTTTGGGGCATATAAATTGATAATTGTTATGTCTTATTGGTGAATGGTTCCCTTTAACAATATATAGTGTCCTTCTTTATCCCTTTTGATTAATTTAGACTTGAAGTCAATTTTATTTGATATGAGTATAGCCACACCTGCTTGCTTCCAAGGTCCATGTGCGTGGTATGACTTTTCCCAACCCTTCACCTTCAGCCTGTGTATGTCTTTTCCTATCAGATGAGTCTCCTGAAGGCAGCATATTGTTGGATCTGCTTTTTTATTCCAGGTTACTAGCCTATGTTGCTTAATTGGTGAATTTAAGCCATTAACTTTTAGGGTTACTATTGAATGTGCTTTGTACTTCCAATCATGTTTGTTTATTTATTTAATTATTTTTTAAAATTTGGCTTGTTTTTTTCTCTTTGATTAGTTTTTTATCCCCCACCTCTTTACTGAGGTACTTCCCACTGTTGGTTTTTGTTGTTGTTTTTCATTTCCTCTTCGTGTAGTGTTTTGCTCAAAATGCTTTGCAGTGCTGGTTTTCTGGCTGTGAATTCTTTTAACTTTTGTTTATCATGGAAGATTTTTATTTCATTGTCAAACCTGAAGCTTAGTTTTGCTGGATACAATATTCTTGGTTGGCACCCATTATCTTTCAGTGTTTGAAAAATGTTGTTACAGGATATTCCAGGTGAAATGATGGGATTATGAAAGTTTTATCCCAGTCAGTGAATGAATCCACCAATGCAGATTAAATGATGGCAACTGTAGGTAGACAAGGTGTAACTGAAGGAGGTAGGTCACTGAGGGTGTCTCTTTGGGTTTACATTTTGTCCCTGGTTGGAGGAACTCTCTCTGCTTGCTTGTTGCCATGTCCTGAGCTGCTTTCCTCCTCTATGTCTTTCCACCATGATGTCCTCAGTGCTATGGAGTCAGCAATCTGTAGTCAGAGACATCTGAATCCATGAGCCAAAAAATACTTTTCCTCCTCTGTGTTTTCTTCTCTGGTATTCTGAAAAAGTTGACTAAAACAAAAATTCATACCAAGAAGTACCGTGGTTGCTGTAACTAACCTAACCACATGTTTCAGATTCTTTTTGGAACTTGTGGGCACAATTTTGAAAAGATTAGGAATGCAAGTTGGAAAATCTTTAGGTTGTTGTGAGCAGAGTTTAATGGGTGATTCTGATGAAAACTCACAGACCAGAATGCCGATGGAACTGTGGACAGTAAAGACTGGGCTCATGAGTTTTCAGAGGAGGAAGTCTCTGTTCCAGGGATTGAATTCAGGGGCACTTAACCACAGAGCCACATCCCCACTCCTATTTTGATTTTATTTAGAGACAGGGTCTCATGAGTTGCTTAGCACCTCACTTTTGCTGAGGCTGTCTTTGAACTCCATCCTCCTGCCTCAACCTCCTGAACTGCTGGGATTACAGGCATGTGGTATGTGAATTGAGACTTTCTATGACAGTGAATTTAAAGCTGATGGACTTATTAGTCTGATGTAGAAAATTCCATCCCTCATATGCTTTAAATCATCTCTTTATGTGGTTTTGTTCTACTATATTATTTAGAGAATAATGTCATGGAAAGAGTCTGTTATATTCAGTACAGATACATTTTTTTCTGAAATATGTTCAATTTATTATTGATTGAATCCAAAGATGCAGAACTCATGAATGCAAATTTTTGATTTGTTTTTCAAAAAATATATTAAAATTCAAAAACAGAAAGCAAATTGGCAAGATATCAACTTAGAGAAGATATTCCAATGCATATTTCTAGCTGTGATAGTCAATTTTGCTGTCACCTGGACTGGACTAAAGAATGTTAATTCTCTTTTATTACTGAGTAATATTCCATTGTGTATACACACCACATTTTCTTTATCCATTTATCTACTGAAGGGCATCAAGATTGGTTCCACAATTTAGCTATTATGAATTGTGCTTCTATAAACATTGATGTGGCTGTGTCCCTGTGGTATGATGTTTTTAAGTTCTTTGGGTTTTATATATATCTTAGAAAGAATTTTTTATCAGTGTACAAGTTTGATGTTCTCCAGAGAAACAGAACACATACATATATACATGCACACAAGTACATGTCTATATACATATCTCTAATATTTAGGTATAGTAGAAAAATAGATTGAGTCACAAGGTCACATAGGCTGAAATGTTCACCAATGACTATTTTCACTCAGGAGAACCAAGTAAACTGGTAGTTACTCAGTACAAGAAGGTGGGGGTTGTGGGGTAGAAAATGCACCATATGCTCCCCTGTTTGTATCCTTAGGTATGAAAGTCCCTGAAGGTTCACTGGTGCAAGTTCACATTCAAAATCTAAGAAACCTAGTATTTGGCACTCACAGGGAACAGTAGTCAAGTGGGTCAGCACACTTGGTCAAGTGGGGAAGTGGAGAGAGAAGAGATGGTGGTCTCTCCTACTATTTTGCTCACATTCAGGCTGAGTCTTTGACTCACTTCCCTCAACTTGCCAATAATTTCTTGAAATACCTTCACAGTCACACCCAGAAGTGTGCTGTGTTCCTAAGGGAAAATATAAAAATGGAGGAAAGCATAAAGGTGAGAATGATTTGATTTGATCACTAGCTGTTCCTAAGGGAAAATATCAAAATGCTCAATTTCATTGCTCATCAAATAAATACCATTTTAAGATGTACCAATATGCATACAATTTCACAAAGTTAACAATATCAAATATTATTAGGGAAGTTTTATAGCAACTAGTACCTTTCTGTATGGTACAGGTTGGTAGACTGCAAACATGCTCACTATTTTAGAAAACATCACTCTATTATTTTAGTGTTCACTGAAGCTAAACTGCACAGAAAAACTCTGACTCACCACTTTCATACCTAGGAATATACTCAAGACAAGTGAATGCACACGTCTATAAAGGATGTTGCAAGAATGTCCCTAAAACATTAACAACAGTCTCAAACCTATGCCAACTCGTTAACATGAAGATTGACTGACATGTTCATATAATAGGAAATTATCCTTAGTTAAAGGGAACAAACTTCTACCATACCCACCACACAGGTGAATTTTGAAGAACATGTTTATCAAAAAGAGCAAGATGTCAGATATAAAATTCTTGGATGGCATTAATTTTCTTTCAGAGCTTGAAATATATCATTCCAGGACTGCCTAGCTTTGAGGATCTGGTTTGAGAAATCAGTTGAGATCCAAATTAGTTTCTCTCTATATGAAATTTTAATTTTCCTCTCACAGCCTTTAAGATTTTATCTTTATTCTGTGTTAGTCACTCTCATTGTAATGTGTCTTGGTGTGGGTCTGCTGTAATTTTGTATAGTTTGGGTCCTGTAAGCCTCTTGTATTTGATTTTCCATTCTATTATTTAGGTATGGGAAATTTTCTGCTATTATATCTTCGAAAAGATTGTGCATTCCTTTGGTTTGTATCTCTGCTCCTTCATCTATTCTGATACCTCTCTTAAATTTAGTCTTTTCATGTTATCCCATAATTCTTGGATGTTTTTTTCATGGCTTCTTACCAACTTTTCTGCAGTCAACCCTACTTTCAAGATTATATATTTTGTCTTCATTGTCTGTGGTTCTGTGTTCCAAGTGGTCTAGTCTGTTGGTGATGCTTTCTATTGAATTTATAATTTGGTTTACTGATTCCTTCATTTTGAGGATTTCTGATTTTTTCCCCACAATCTCTAACTCTTTATTGATTTTTCACTTCCTGTTTATTTTCTTTGATTTCACTCCTTATACTATTCTTTACTTCACATGTCAATTTAACTGTGTACAATCTGAACTCCTTCTTAGACATTATTCTACTGTTGTATCAGTGGCATCTGTTGTTGAAGCATCTTGGTTTGTTTGGGACACTTTATTCCCCCTTTTATTTTTATATGTTGTTAGTGTGTTTTGCCATCTAAAAGTATGGATTTAAGGCAGCATAAATTTCTACCCTGTAGACCTGTAGTGATCCTGAAAGTTTCTAGTGCCTCACTTTTAATGATGAGACCAATATCAACAGCACCCCAATGTAGATAATATATATCCTTAAACCTAATAACTCCCACTAAGGTGTCTACTGCTTTCTAGCATTAAACCAAAATGAAGAGTTCAATAACTATCTATAGTATAAATAGGAAATTTGTTAAAATGGTTTACAATTTCAAATGGTGAATGAGAGAACAGAGGTAGTGTAGTACACAATATTTGAGAGAAAGGAAGAGAGAATCTAGAAGTAAAAATTCACAGGAAGAAAGGAAGAGGAGTTGATAGAGATTGGCTATTGGTTGGAGAAAAGTTAGAAAGAAAATAGACAAGATAGTAGAAGAATAGGAACAAAGACAAAAAATTAAAGACATAAGAATACAATGAAAATACAAAACACCTTTCATAGATCATTGTCCTCCACGCACTGGTGCTTAAAAAATCTGTTCTAAATATGGTAGAGATATTAATGAATCAAAAAATAAAATAAAATAAAATAAATTTTGCTGGAAAGTCTACCTGTCTCTGTCAGTGTTCAACAATGTCTCAGCCCTGTCTCTGACATCTCTCAAAATCACCAAACCACATCAGCCATTGAAAACCCAGTCACTATTCCACCAATCTGGGCTTCAGATACCTCAGGCTCAGTCACCTGCTTGCCCAATATCTCAGTGCTGCTCCTTTTTGCAGAGAGGCCACCAGGGATACACTCATGAAAAGAAGCAACCCTGAGATGCAGCAGCAAGGAAGGGCCACCACCACTCTTAGCAGAAAGACCCCAGGCTCCTCCAAACCCACAGGCACCCCCACATTGGACCTGCAGTCCCAACTGGAGTCCCAAGACAGAGGCTCTTGTGCTGGTAACACCCAGATCCCAGGCCCTGGCTGGTGTCCCAAAATCACTGTAGCCATGTGCAACCAAACCTGGAGTCTCCCTATAACAGTCCTCTAGGCCATTGTAGCAGCAGTAGGGTGGTGGTTGTTGTCAGCATCAGTGGTAGCTGCAACTGAAGCTTTGGGGTCAGCATCACCAGGCAATCTCTGGGGTCAGAAGCAGTGTCAGCTTCAGGTGAATCTGGGGCAGCAACAGAGGGTTGCAGCTGTAAGGGCAGCATCACCCAGAAAGAAGATATCCAGGTGACCTCAGGCTAGCAGCAGTAGAATCAAAGGCAGCAGTGATGGAATAGCGGTGCAGGTGGAGTTTATTGACAGGATACCTTGGGTTCAGCGACAGTGACCACAGAGTAGCATCTGAGGTAGCCAAGAAGGTGCCCAGAGAAGAGACCTCCGGGTATGGCAGCAGCATTTGTGGCCAGCAAAATTAAGTTTCAGATTTGAAGATGAAATGAAAACCTTCCATGATAAAAATATATATATTAAAAAAATTCACAATAAGAAAGCCTACCCTAGAGAGCATTCTCAACAAAATATTCAATGAGGATGAAGTGAAGAAAAAAAGTGAAAACCAACAAAGGGAGGATCTACACTAAAGGGACATCCAAAGAAATGAGAAACTAAGACAAATCAAAAACCAGAAATAAATCAAAATGACAAAGCATACAAACCATATCTCAGTAATAACCTTGAATTTTAACAGCCTAAACTCATCAATCAAAAGACATAGACTAGTAGATTGGATTAAACAGCTAGACCCAGCAATATCGTGTCTTCAAGAGACTCACCTCATGGCAAAGACATCCACAGGCTGAAGGTGAAAGGATGTGGAAAACTTATCACTTATATGGATTATGTCAACAAGCAGAGGTTTCCATCCTCATATCAGATAAACTAGACTTCAAACCAAAGTTAATCAGAAGAGACAAAGGAGGAAATTTCATACTTCTTAAGGGAAGTATATAAGCAGAACATAAAAGTTATAAATATTTATGCCCCAAACAATGGAACATCTATGTACATCAAACAAACCCTTCTCAATTTCAAGAACCAAATAAACCACAATACAATAATACTGGGTGACTTTAACACAGTTCTCTCACAGACAGATCTCCCAAACAAAAACTAAATAAGGAAATTATAGAACTAAATGATACAATCAATAATTTAGACTTAACAGACATATATAAAATATTTTATCCATCAACTAGCAAATATACTTTCTTTACAGCAGCAAATGGCTCCTTTTCTAAAATAGGCCATATATTATGCCACAAAATAACTCTTGGTAAATACAAAACAACAGAGATAACACCCTGCATTCTATTAGAACACAATGGAATGAAATTAGAAATAAATAATAAAATAAAAAATACAAGCTATTGTAACAAATGGAGACTAAATAATATACTATTGAATGATAAATGGATGGTAGAAGAAATCAAGGATGAAATAAAAATTCTTAGAGGTAAAAGAGAACACTGATACAGTATATCAAAATCTCTGAGACACTAAGAGGAAAGTTCATTGCATGAAGTTCATTCTTTAAAAGAAAAAAGCCCTAGAAAAAGAAGAACAAATCAACCCCCAAAGCAGTAGAAGACAGAAAATAATTAAATCAGAGCTGAAACTGAAACAAAAGAAATAATTGAAAAAAATTGGCAAAAAAAGTTGATTCTTTGAAAAAAAATATATATAAAATAGGTAAACCCCTCACCATTCTAATGAAGAGAAAATTCAAATTATGAAAATACAAAATGAAAAAGGAAATATCACAATGAACATGTCTGAAATACAGAAGATATTTAGAAACTATTTTGAAAATTTATATTCCAATAAAATAAAACATATTGAAGACATTGACAAATTTCTAGAGACATACGACCTACCCAAACTGAATGAGGAGGTCATACATGATTTAAACAGATCAATTTTAAGTATTGAAATAGAAAATGCCATGAAAAGCCTACCAACCAAGAAAAACCCAGGACCAGTTGGATTCTCAGCTGAGTTCTATAATACTTTTAAAGTAGAATTAACATCTATACTTCTCAAAGTACTCCATGAAATAGAAAAGGAGGGAACTCTTCCAAACTCATTCTATGAGGCTAATATGACCCTGATACCAAAACCAGACAAAGACACATCAAGGAAAGAAAACTTGAGATCAATATCCCTCATAAACATAGATGCAAAAATTCTCAACAAAATTCTGGCAAATCACATACAAAAACATTAAAAAGATAGTGCACTATGATCAAATGGGCTTCATCCCAGGGATGCAGGGTTGGTTCAACATATGGAAATGAATAAATGTAATTCATCATATTAATAGACTTAGAAACAAGGATCTTGTGATCATCTCAACAGATTCAGAAAAAGCATTTGACAAAATACAGCACAACTTCATGTTCAAAACACTTGAAAAACTAGTGATAGTAGGAACATAGCTCAACATTGTAAAAGCTATCTATGCTAAACCCAAGGCCAGCATTATTCAAAATGGAGAAAAATTGAAAGCATTCCCTCCTTGAAACTCCAGCCACAGCAATTAGACAAAAGAAAAAAATTAAAGGTGTACAGATAGGTAAAGAAGAACTCAAACTATCACTATTTTCTGGTGACCTGATTCTATATCTAAAGATATATAAAATTCCACCAAAAAACTTCTAGAACTAAAATATAAATTCAGCAAACTAGCAGGATATAAAATCAACACCTATTAATCAAATGCATTCCTATACATCAGCAATGAATCCACTGAAAGAGAAATTAGGAAAACTATCTCATTCAAAATAGCCTAAAAAAAATTGGGAATCAATCTAACAAAAGAGGTGAAAGACTTCTACAATGAAAACTACAAAACACTAAAGAAAGTAACTGAAGAAAACCTCAGAAGATGGAAAGATATCCCCTGCTCCTGGATAGGCAGAATTAATATTGTCAAAATGCCCATATTACCAAAAATGTTATACAGATTTCATGCAATTCCTATTAAATTCCAATGGCATTCTTCATAGAAATAGAAAAAGCAATCATTAAATTTATTTGGAAAACTAAGAGCCTCAGAATAGCTAAAGCAATCCTTAGCAAAAAAAAAAAAAAAAAAGTGAAGCAGGAGGTATCACAATACCAGACCTTAAACTATACTGTACATTTACAGTAACAAAAATGGCATGTTATTGGCATCAAAATTCACTTGTAGAGCAATGGTACAGAATATAAGACCCAGAGACAAACCCACATAATACGGTTATGTTATACTAGACAAAGGTGCCAAAAACATTCACTGGAGAAAAATGGCCTATTTACCAAATGGTACTGGCAAAACTGGAAATCCATATGTAGCAAAATGAAATTAAACCTCTATCTCTCACCCTGCACAAAAATCAACTCAAAGTGGATCAAATTTACAGACACTAGAACAGAGACCCTGTGCCTAATGGAAGAAAAATAGGCCCAAATCTTCACTATGTCTCTCTAGGATCTGACTTCCTGAACAAGACTCCTAAAGTGCAAGAAGTAAAATCAAGAATCAATAAATGAGATTGATTCAAATTAAAAAACAACTTCTCAGCAAAGGAAATAATTAATAATGTGAGGAGAGAGACTACAGGTTGGGAGAAAATCTTTACCACATGCACCTCTGATAAAGCATTAATCTCTAGGATATATATAGTACTCAAAAAACTTAACCTCAAAAAACAAATAACCCAATAGATAAATGGGCTAAGGAACTGAACAGACTCTTCACAGAAGAAGAAATACAATCAATCAACTAATATATGAAAAAGTATTCAACATCTCTAGCAATTACATAAATGCAAATCAGAACTACTCTAATATTTCATCTCACTCCTGTCAGAATGGCAATCATCAAGAATATAGCCCATAATAAATGTTGGCGAGGGTGTGGGGAGAAAGGTTCACTCATACATTGCTGATGGGACTGCAAACTGGTGCAACCACTATGGAAAGCAGTATGGAAGTTCCTCAGAAAACTTGGAGTGGAACTACCATTTGACCCAGCTATACCACTCCTCGATTTATATACAAAGGACTTAAAATCAGTATACTGCAGTGATGCAACCACATCAATGTTTAAAGTAGCTCAATTCACAATAGCTAAACTATGGAACCAAACTAGATGTCCTTCCATAGATAAATGGATAAAGAAAATGTGCTATGTTTATATACTGAAAGGAATATTGTTCAGCTTTAAAGAAGAGTGAGATTATGGCATTTGCCAGTGATTGGAGTTAAGAGAATATCATGCTAAGTGAAATAAACCAATTCCAAAAAAACAAAGGCCAAATATTTTCTCTAATATGCAGATGCTAATTTACAATAAGGTTAGAGGCACTAGGAAAAAATAACACTACCTTAGATTAGGTAGAGGGAAGTGATGGGGGAGAGGGAAGAGGATTGGGGATAGGAAAGATAATAGATAGGAAAGATAATAGAATGAAACAGACATTATGAATATATATATATATATATATATATATATATATATATATATATCTGCATCCAATATGATTCTACAAAGTGCACATTCAGAAAAATGAGAAATTATATCCCATCTATATGTATCAAAGTGCATAAATACATTCTAGTGTCATGTATAACTAATTGAAACAAATAAATGAATTAACTTTTTTAAAAGAGCAAGATGCCAAATGCAGTGTCCAGGAGGTCCACTGACAGAAAATTCCAGTAGATCTGACCTATGTTGATGGGAAGTGGAGGTGGTGAGTGAGTGGGAGGAGCAGGAGGGCCTGTGAGGGGCTGGAACACCTGTATCCCCCACGGGGCAGTGGCTAAGGGGTGTAGGAAGTTCATGTTCGCCCAGCTGGTCACTTTACATTCACTTACTGGAACTCGTGTGCTTTTCTGGATTTAATTGCATCTGGCTTTAAATGAAGGCATGAGTGGGAGTTATGTAGCCAGAGCCTCAGAGTCTGTTTCCATCTCCTCCTGCAGACACAGGAAGCAAGCTGAGCTCTGAGAACCTCCAAAGCCACATCTGTACAGGATTACTAGAGGCCAGTCACACCAGACACCTGAGCCCTTAGTGTGGTTTCAACACCCAGCAATCTCCAAATCTCAGTCCCTGGCCACTGGCTGTGGAGTGTGCGCTGCTGGTCAGTGTCCCTCGTGGTGGTGGTAGTGGAACAGCCTGCTTTCAGAAGTCTGATGTCCCTTTCAGGCCTTTACCATGAACCCAGCCAGTGCTTTCAACCAAACCCAGTGCCTCTGAGCATGCCCCCTGGCAGAGGGCAGTTGGTGACACCATGTGACCCCCGTACCATCCCTGGGAGGAGGGTTTGTGCATGGGGCATTGACTATGTGGGAGGGAAAGCAGAGTTCTGCTGGTAGTTAGAGCTGGCAGCAACCTCAGCGTCTACCCTGCTGATTTTGAGAGTGAATTTAGTCTGAGACTATACCCCAGCAAAGCCATCTGGGATGCCAGATTATCACTTATCAGCTTCATAGATGACAATCTTGGGAGCCTGGCCTGGTCTCTGCTGGTACCAGGTGAGAGTGTCACTGATGCTCTTATTGGCAGTGCAGGTGATGGAGGTGCTCTGTTCTTGAGACACACCCAGGGAGTCTGGTGACTGTGTCAGCCCTGGGCTCCCACTGGCACCTGGGAAGAAAGAGACAGCATTCCTGTTTTAACTCCATTTCCCCCAGCACACCTGGCTGTCCTGGTCCTGTAACCTGAGAGCACTGTGGGCCATTGACGCACAGAGCCCTCATATTAGAAGAGGCTATTCCTCAGGCTGTCCCCTGTGCTCCCTCTTCACCTGGACTCCAGAGCAGCAGAAGGCAGATGAGTGCAGCCAGGTCACCCATGCTCTGTCTGGCCCTGCCTGAGGCTCCTGCTGCCCAGGCTCACCAAGCAGCCTTTTCACGAGGACTCTGAGAAGCAGAAATTGGCTCTGGGGAAACATGCAAATCAGCAAGGGTGGGGCAGGCCTGCTCTGGCAGCTGCAGGGCCGACAGCCTGGGGGTCAGTTCCAGCTGACTTCCACATACAGTCCCAGAGGAGTTTCTTCTTGGCCAGTGAAATGAAAACACCTCTAATTTGTGTGGTCCTTCTTTGACCTCAGGGTATGAGAGTTTGTAGTTAGAATAGGGCATCTTCCTTCTAAGACAGAGGGTGGGGGAAGCTATCTGATCCCATAACTTAATTCTTAATATGAACATGTAATTGTCCTTCTAGAATTCCATGGAATATCCTCTTATATAGGTGGCTATGAAAAAAAAATGGCTCCGTAGTGTAGAGGATATGCTAGGTGCCCTGGAGGGAGGATGTCCTGAAGCAAGTCCATGGCATACCAATTGGGGGCGCTGTGCACCAGAAGAGACTCAGATTATGGAACATCTTCCCATAGCCAGTGTGATCCTTTACTTTGGATATCATGCATTTTGCTTCTTAACTTTTTCTCATTTTCTATATTATTTCTCTATTTCTCTCACTTTCTCTTACTACACTGTCTTGGGGTAAGACTGTCTTCTTTGCCTGAGAGGGTTCCAGTGTAATTATTAACAGCTCTGCCTTTCTATCCTCACATAAAATTTTGTGACCACTATATATTCTGATTCTCCTTCTTCCAAGTACACTGAGATATTTCTTAACTGAAAGTCTTACATGTAAAATTAACAAATATTTTATATCATCTATTAATATGACTGATTTTCATCTTCTTCTGTTACCTATCATTATATTTGGTGACATTAATAAACATCCTGGACTCACTAGAGTTCCTGGGCATCATCATTACTATGGGTAAAAATGCAATTTCCAGTAGCTCCTTAAAAGAGTATCTCACCCAGGAAGCAGCTGAATTTCAAACCACCCTCAACTGCTAGTACAAGACACAGTGATAATTAATTTGAGTCTTGCTTTGTAAAACCTGGTTTGTGGGTATGTTTGTGAGGAGTGCATTTTTCCTGTTTTGTCTTTGTCTTTTTAAAATCTTTTTGAGTTGTTGATGGACTTTTATTTAATTTACTTTTATGTGGTTCTGAGAATCAAACCCAATGCTTCACACACACTAGGCAAGTGCTCTACCTTTCCTGTTTTTTCTTAACATCTAGACCTTCATGTGTCTCCCCTCCTTTTGGAAATCTCCTGGGATGCTCCTTAGTTCCCTGCAATTTCCAAGCAGGTGGCTGTCAGTCTTCCTGAGGTCCAGCCACAGTCTTCAGAGGAATTTTAATCACACTACACTGCAATAGTATTCTCATAGGACCAGCCTATGAGAAGTTCCTGTAATTACATTTTGCATAAGTGATGAGGACTATGTATGAATCTCAGCCTTCCCAAAGCACCCCCTGCACAGTTCCCAATACTCTATTGTTGCGACCCCCGGCCAGCAAAGGAGACGCAACACAGGATTCTTCTTTCAGCAGTTTATTCAGGCCTTTATTCAAAATGTATCTTCAAGCTTCTCCTCCTCCACCCGTGCCTCCTAGCCTTAATAAAGCATCCTAAGCCCCAATGCAAAGCTGCCACGTGGATCTTTCTCATAGGGTGTTATCTCAAAATGCGCCAACTCTCCCTAATAAGGAGTTGTTTATCACTGACCACAGTGGCAGCCAGCGCCATATTGTAATGGTGGCTATGGTCCGCAGAAACGGCTCACCACACTCTATCTCCAATTTCATGTCATATTGTATCAAACAGAAAGCACTTTTATTTACTATATATAAACTTCTTAGTACTGATGTGTTTTTGCATTCTTGCAAGTTCTTAATATTGCTGCAATTTACTATATTAAAATATATTGTCACATCATACTTTAATATATGGAAGAAATCTTAACATGCACTTTCTGTTTATGCATTTATAGTTCTGAATGAAATGGTTTGCATTTTCCTTTTATGCTATTTTTTCATATCTTAATATTAAAGTTAATGAACTTTTATAAAGATATAGAAAGATGATTCTGGGGTGGGAGGGGAGTGGATCCAAGATGGAGGGGAGTGGATCCAAGAGGGAGGCAGAATTCTGTGTTACTCTGTGACCTGGGTCTCAACTAGTGGGAATACTGCTTTTCTGAGAATGATAGAGGACCCCTCAGCAGCTGCTCCCTCACAGAAGTCATGGGCTGCCATGCCCACACAGGGCCCCAGGCCTCAGCTTTAGGAAAGGACTCCCAACTACTCATCCACACAGGTCTTGCAGGTGCCTTAAGGGACCACTGGCATCAGCACTGGTGCAGAATTTCCAGATGCTGCTCCCACGCAGGGTTCTCAGCGGCTACCCATACTCAGAAACCCGGGCCACCACTCTCATGTGAACCTCCATCTACCATCATCTTGGCAGCCACTGCCAGAGTCCCCTACTCACAGTAGCTTGCCTGCACCTGGGTCATCTCAGGCTCTGAACACAGCTGAGAGCTGCAACACTGCATGCTACAGAGCTCATCTCTGAACGCATGGCACAAGGCCATCACCCAGCTCCCCCCACCTGATCTGACACCCCAGTGCTGAAAGCAGCTGCCTCCATCTTGGGTCACATCTATCATCATCTTTAGTCGGGGCAAAGACCAGTTTGGAGCACCAGATAGCCAGGTACCCATAGTTTTCTAATTCCCCCTAATCCCCAGCAGCTGCTAACTCGCCAGAATGACTGCTCAAATCAAAACAGCCCTCTTTGACAGGTGTGCAACCACCAGAGTGCAACACACAAGACCCCCGGAGAGCAAGGTTCCTGATTAGGAAAGAGAAAAGGAGAGAGTGAGGGAGACACACTTTACAGACTAATGCAGAGGCCAGGAACTGTGAGGTCTACAGGCGAGATGAGGAGATAAGATCAGGTGCCCACAACACAGGAGCAGACCCCAAAGGAGATCCTTGAGGTGCGGTCTCCCATCAGGACCAGGGGTGCCATACCACACTTCCAAGTGTCCTGCACCCAAGACCAACCCTCACACCCTGGTAAGCCCCACCATCCTGAGGGCGGAGATACCAACTAAGAACCGACAACCCCACCTATAGGAGAAGAAGAGAAGCGGAAAGACACTGATCTCCAACCAAAACAATTCATGTTTCTTCCTTCAAGATTTTTTTTTCTTTCTTCTCCCTCTTTATTCTCCCACCCTCCCATCGCCAATATATGTAACCAAGTGCTTTGCATAAATTAGGATATTTAGGACTGAGATGAATGAATAGTATATTATAGCTGCATTGTATATTCTTTTTTTCTCTGTTTTATTTATCTCCAATTTTTACTATTTTAACATTTTTTATTTTTCTTAATATATATGTGTGTTTGTTTTATGTACTCTACTGTATTCCCTCTTACTTATCTACCCAAAATTACTACCTCTCTATTCTCCTGCTACTAACTTTCTTCTTTAGGTTTCTCTTTCACACTTCCTAAGATATAATAACATTATGTCCTCATCTCGTACCTCCTCATCATACCTTCCTACACCTCATTCCCGGTTCTTTGTCCACCATCAGAGACTGTAGATCATTTTACAAACCTACTGATTGTATTGTAGATAATAATTGAATTCACCATTTCTGCACATTGTGACCAAACTGTAAACATCTTAATAGCAACTATTTATTTTTAGATAAATAGATCCCAATATTTTTATATTGGGATCTATTAACATTGTCATTCCCCTCAAAGGAGAGGTATTGGAATCCTACAGGGGCTCTATAAGTCTATAGGGTAAAATGATAATGCCTTGGATCCACAGAGCTAGAAAGGAAGACACACAAGCAACATGAAAAAACAAAGGAAGAAAGTGCCCCAAACAAATCAAGATATCACATTATTAGAATCCATGGCCAGCACAGCAGATAAAATGATTAAAGGATGACATAAGAGAGCAAATACAGGCAGCTAAAGATCATTTTGACAAAGAGATACATAAGCAAATACAGGAAGCAAAAGATTACTTCAATAGGGAGCTAGAGGTTCTAAAGAAAAACCAAACAGAAATCCTTGAAATGAAAGAAACAATAAACCAAATTGAAAGCATCACTAATAGGTTAGACCACTTGGAATACAGGACCTTGGACAATGAAGACAAAATATATAATCTTGAAAAAAATATAGACCACACAGTGAAAATGATAAGAAACCATAAGCAATCAGAACATTCAAGAAATGTGGGATAGCATAAAAAGATTAATTTTTTTTGAGAGAGAGAGAGAATTTTTTAATATTTATTTTTCAGTTTTTTTTCAGCGGACACAACATCTTTGTTTGTATGTGGTGCTGAGGATCGAATCCGAGCTGCACGTATGCCAGGTGAGCGCGCTACCACTTGAGCCACATCCCCAGCCCCAAAAGACCAAATTTAAGAGTTATTGGGATAGAAGAAAGCACAGAGTTCCAAACCAAAGGAGTGAACAATCTCTTCAATGAAATAATATCAGAAAATTTTCCAAACATGAAGAACAAATGGAAAACCAAATTCAAGAGGCTTACAGTTTACCAAATGTACAAAATCATAACAGATCCACACCAAAGCACATTATAATGAAAATGCCTAGCCTACAGCATAAGGAGAGAATTTTAAAAGCCACAAGAGAAGATTACATATAGGGGAAAAGAAATTAGATTCTGTGCAGATTTTCAACCCAGACCCTGAAATCAAGAAGATCCTGGAGCAATATATATCAAGCTCTGAAAGAAAATGGATGCCAACCAAGAATCTTGTATCCAGCAAAATTAAGCTTTAGATTTGATGATGAAATAAAAGCCTTCCATGATAAACAAAAGTTAAAATAATTTACAGCTAAAAAAAAATCTACACTGTAGAACATCCTCAGCATAATATTCCATGAAGAGAAAATGAAAAATAACAATGAAAATCAACGGAGGGAGGTATTATACTAAAGAAAAAAACTAATCAAAGGAGAAATCAAGTCAAGTTAAACAACAAAAATGGATGGAATACAAATTATGTCTCAATAATAACTCTGAATGTTAATGGCCTAAACTCACCAATTAAAAGACATAAACTTACTGATTGGATCAAAAAAAAAAAAAACCCAACAATATGCTGCCTCCAAGAGACTCATCTCATAGAAAAAGACATCCACAGATTGAAGGTGAAAGTTTAGGGAAAATCATACCATTCACACGGACTGCAGAAGCAAGAAGGGGTTTCCATTCTTGTATCAGATAAAGTAAAATTTAAGATAAAGTTAATCAAAAGGAATAAAAAAGGACATTTCATACTGCTTAAGGGAACCATTCATCAAAAGACAGAACAATTATAAATATATAAGCCCCAAACAATGGTGCATCTATATTCATCAAACAAACTCTTCTCAAGTTCAAGTGTCAAATTGACCATAACACAATAATGCTGGGTGACTTTAACATGGCTCTTTCACCACTGGATAGATCTTCCAAACAAAATTGAACCAAGAAACTATAGAACTCAATACAATCAACAACTTAGACTGAATTGACATAAATAGAATATTTTATTCTTCAACAAGTGAATACACTTTCTTCTCAGCAGCACATGAACCTTTCTCTAAAGTAGACCATATATTATGCCACAAATCAACTCTTAACAAATACAAAAAAGTAGATATATTACCCTGCATTCTACCAGATCTCTAATTTGAAATTAGAGATCAAGGATAAAATAAAAAATAAAAACTACTACAATACCTGGAGACTAAATAATATTCTACTGAATGAACAATGGAGTTGCAAAAGACATCAAGGAGGTGATTAAAAAATTCTTAGAGGTAAATGAGAACAAAAGCTCTGGGACACTATGAAGCAGTACTAAGAGGAAAGTTCATTGCATGGAGTTTATTCATTAAAAGAATAAAAAGTCAACAAAAAATGACCTAACATTACATCTCAAAGCCCTAGAAAAAGAAGAACAAATCAACAATTAAAAGCAGTACGAGAGGAAATAATTAAAATCAGAGCTGAAATCAATGAAATTAAAACAATTGGGAAAATTGACAAAACAAAAAGTTGGCTCTTCAAAAAAATAAATAAAATTGATAAACCCTTAGCCATGCTAACAAGGAGTGATAAAACTTAAATGACTAGCATACATGATGAAAAGGAAATATCAAAATAGACACTACAGAAATACAGAAGATAACCAGAAATTATTTTGAAAACTTGTATTGCAATAAAATAGAGAATACTGAAGATATTAACAAATTTCTAGATTTATATGATTCACACAAATTGAATCAGGATGATATACACAATTTATATAGATTAATTTCAAGCAAGGAAATAAAAGGCGTCAGAATCCTACCAACCAGGAAAAACTCAAGACCAGATGGATACACCGCTGAGTTCTACAAGACCTATAAAGAAGAACTAATGCTCATACTCTTCAAATTATTTCATTAAATAGTAAAAAAAAAGGAGCACTTCCAAACTCATTCTATGAGGCTAATATCACCTTGATTCCAAAACCAGGCAAAGGCACATCAGAGAAATACAGCTTCAGACCAATATCGCTAATGAACACAGATGCAAAAGTTCTCAATAAAATTCTGGCAAATCAAATTAAAAAAAAATATCAAAAATATAGTGCACCACAATCAAATGGGTTCATGCCAGGAAGGCAAGGTTAATTCAACATATGGAAATCAAAAAATGTAATTCATTGCCGCCCCCGACCTGCGTGGGCAGCTGAACTTAAGGTCGCTTGTGTGAATTTCCAGGGACACCAAATAAAACACAGACACACTTTACCTTTGAGCAAGCTTCAGGAGGGCTCCTCCGCTCTCAGCCTCAGGCTCTCCAAAAGGGAGAGCAAGAGAAAGTCACGAGAGTCTGGAGAGAGCAAGCAAGCACATTCAGAAGTGGGCTTTTATTGGGGAAACTCTTGTTCTTTAGAAAGTTCTATCCAAAAAAGGCCAGAAGGGGCAGGGTTACAAGGGATAGATGAGTGTAATTCAACCTCAGGCTGACACCTACATCTGAAGACACGTCTTATACTTCTAGAGCTGGGACAATGCCCACATCACCACAAAATGTAGTTAATTGGTCACAGCTTCTTGCTTCAGGACTGGAAGGCATGGGTCATTCAGAGTGGCTCCCCACAATTCATCACATCAGTAGACTCTTTTTTATTTTATTTTTTATTTTTTTTTTTAGTTGCAGATGGACACCACATCTTATTTTATTTATTAATTTTTATGTGGTGTGGGGATTAAACCCAGTGCTTCATGTGTGCAAGGCAATCCCTCTATCACTGAGCCACAACCCCAGCCCACATCAATAGATTTAAAGATAAGAATCATATGATCATCTCAATATATGCAGAAAAAGCATTTAACAAAATAAAGCACCCACACATGTTCAAAACACTAGAAAAACTAGGGATTACAGGAACATATCTCAACATCATAAAAGCTATCTATGCTAAGCCCCAGGCCAAAATCATTATAAATGGAGAAAAATTGAAAGCATTCCCTCTAAAAACTGAAACAAGACTTAAATAGTGGCCAGAGCAATTAGACAAACTAAAGAAATTAAAGGGATATGGATAGGAAAAGAAGAACTCAAATTAGCACTATTTGCTGATGATTTGATTCTACACCTAGAAGACCCCAAAAAATTTCACCCGAAAACTTCTAGAACTAGTAAATGAATTCAGCAAAGTAGCAGGATACAAAATCAACATCCATAAATCAAAGGCATGTCTGTATATTAGTGACAAATCCTCTAAAAGGGAAATGAGGAAAACTTTCCCTATCTGCAATAACCTTAAAAAAATAAAATAAAATACTTGAGAATCAACCTAACAAGAGATGTAAAAGACCTCTACGATGAAAAGTACAGATTTCTATAAGTCAGCCTCCTTATATCAGAAAAAACATTTGGTATTTGTTTTTTGGGGGAGGGAATTGGCTAACTTAGCATTATCTTCTCCAATGTCATCCATTCACCTGCAAATGCTATGATTTTGTTCTATTTTATTGCTGAATAAAATTCCATTGTGTATATATGCCACATTTTTTTTATCCATTCATCCACTGAAGTGCACCTAGTTTGGCTCCACAGTTTAGCTATTGTGAATTGTGCTGCTATAAAAATTGATGAGGCTATGTCCCTTCAGTATGCTGTTTTTAAGTCTTTTGGGTATAGAACGAGGAGAGTGATAGCTGGGTCAAATGGCCGTTGCATTCCCAGCTTTCCAAGGAATCTCCATATTGCTTTCCATATTGGCTGCACCAATTTACAGTCCCACTAGCAGTGTATGAGTGTATATTTTCCCCCACATCCTCGCTAACACTTATTGTTGTTTGTCTTCATAATAGCTGCCATTCTGACTGGAGTGAGATGATATTTTAGAGTAGTTTTGATTTGCATTTCTCTAATTGCTAAAGACGATAAACATTTTTTCATATATTTCTTGATTGATTGTATATCCTCTTTTGAGAAGTGACTATTCAGATCCTTGGCCCATTTGTTGATTGTTTTTATTTGTGTGTGTGTGTGTGTGTGTGTGTGTGTGTGTGTGTGCTTAGCTTTTTGAGTTCTTTATATACCCTAGACATTAGTGCTCTATCTGATGTGTGAGGGGTAAAAATTTCCTCCCAGGATGTAGGCTGTCTGTTCACGCCACAGATTTTTTTTTCATTTGCTGAGAAGAAACTTTTTAGTTTGATTCCATCCCATTTATTGATTCTTGGTTTTAATTCTTGCACTATAGGAGTCTTATTAAGGAAGCTGGGGCCTAATCCCACAGGATGAAGATTAGGGCCTACTTTTTCTCCTATTAGACACAGAGTATCTGGTTTAATTCCTAGGCCCTTGATCCACTTCAAGTTGAGTTTTGCTCATGGTGAGAGAGAGGGGTTTAATTTAATTTTGTTGCTTATGGATTTCCAGTTTCCCAGCACCATTTGTTGAAGAGGCTATCTTTTCTCCAATGCATGTTTTGGCACCTTTTTCTAATATGAGATAATTGTAATTCTGTAAAATGAGATAATTGTAATTCTGTGTCCTCTATTCTGTATCACTGGTACAGTTTAAGGTCTGGTTTAGTGATGCCACTTGCTTCACTCTTCCTGCTAAGGATTGCTTTCGCTATTCTGGGTCTCTTATTTTTCCAGATGAATTTCATGATTGCTTTTTCTATTTCTATGAGGAATGCCATTGGGATTTTGATTAGAATTGCATTAAATCTGTATAGCACTTTTGGAAGTATGGTCATTTGTATAATATTAATTTTGCCCATCCAAAAGCAAGGTAGATCTTTCCATCTTCTAAGGTCTTCTTTGATTTCTTTCTTTATGGATTTCATTGTATAGATCATGGGAGGAATAGATGAATTCTAGATAGGGCAGAGGGGTGGAAGGGAAAGGGAGGGGGCAGGGGATTAGCAAGGATGATGGAATGTGATAGATATCATTATCCAAAGTACATGTATGAAGACACAACATACTTTATATACAAAAGAGATATGAAAAATTTGAGCTGTATACGTGTAATAAAAACTGCAATGCATTCAACAGTCATTTATTTTTTTAAATAAATTTTTTAAAAAAGAAAAGTTCAAAATGCTAAAGAGATAATTTAAAGAAGAACTTAGAAGATAGAATGCTCTCCCTTGTTCTTGGATAGGCAAAATTAATATTGTCAAAATGACCATACTACCAAAAGTACTATACAGATTTAATGTAATTCCAATAAAATGAAATTATGGCATTCCTCATAGTAAAACAAAAAAGAGTCATAAAATTCATCTGGAAGAATAAGAGACCCAGAATAGCTAAAGCAATCCTTAGCATGCAAAGTGAAGCAGGTGGCATCACTATACCAGACTAAACTATACTACAGAGCAATAGTAACAAAAACAGCATGGTATTGGCACCAAAAACAGACTGGGAGACCAATGGTACAAAAACATGCATTGGAGAAAAGATAGCCTCTTCAACAAATGGTGCTGGGAAAACTGGAAATTCATATACAACAAAATGAAGTTATGGGGCTGGGGATGTGGCTCAAGCGGTAGTGCGCTCGCTTGGCATGTGTGCGGCCCGGGTTCGATCCTCAGCACCACATACCAACAAAGATGTTGTGTCTGCTGAAAACTAAAAAATTAATAAAAAAATGAAGTTAAACCCCTATCTCTCACCATGCACAAAACTCAACTCAAAGTGAATCAAGGACCTAGGAATTAAATCAGAGACACTGTGTCTAATAGAAGAAAAAGTAGGCCCTAATCTTCATCATGTGGATTAGCCCCAACTTCCTTAATAAGACTCCTATAGCACAAGAATTAAAACCAAGAATTAATAAATTGGATGGATTCAAACTAAAAAGTTTCTTCTCAGCAAAAGAAACAATCTGTGAGGTGAACAGAGAGCCTACATCCTGGGAGGAAATTTTTACCCCTCACAATTATATACCCTAGAGCACTAATCTCTAGGGTATATAAAGAATCAAAAAGCTAAACACCAAAAAAACCAAATAGCCCAATCAATAAATGGGCCAAGACTTGAAAGACACTTCTCAGAAGAGGATATACATTCAAACAAATAATGAAAAACTGTTCAACATCTCTAGCAATTAGAGAAATGCAAATAAAAACTACTCTGATTCATCTCACTCCAGTCAGTTTGTTGTTTGTATTGAGAACACAAACAACAATAAATGTTGGCAAGGATGTAGAGGAAAAGGTATACTCATACATTGCTGGTGGGAATGCAAAATGGAGCAAACAATATGGAAAGTAGTATGGAGATTCCTTGGAAAGCTGGGAATGGATCCACCATTTAACCCAGCTATCCTCTCCTTAGTCTATACCCAAAGGACTAAAAACACTATACAACAGGGACACAGCCATATCGATGTTTATAGCAGTACAATTCACAATAGCTAAACTGTGGAACCAACCTAGATGTCCTTCAGTAGATGAATGGATAAAAAGAAAATGTGGTATATATACACAATGGGATATTACTGAGCTATAAAGAGAATAAAATCAAGGCATTTGCAGGTAAATGGATGGAGTTAGAGAAGATAAGTGAAGTTAGCCAATCCCCCAAAAACAAAATGCTGAATGACTTCTCTGATATAAGGAGGCTGATTCATAGTGGGTTTGATAGAGGGAGCATGGGAGGATTAGATAAACTCTAGATAGGGGAAGGGGTGAGAGGGGACATGAGGAAGCATGGGGGTCAAAAAGATGGTGGAATGAGATGGACATCATTACCCTAAGTACATGTATGAAGACATGAATAGTGTGAATACACTTTATGTACAACCAGAGATATGAACAATTGTTCTCTATATGTGTAATATGAATGTAATGTATTCTGCAGTCACATATAACAAATTAGAAGAAAAAATAAATTTTAAAAAAAAGGAAAGATAATTCTCACTGCATGATCTGGTCTAAAACAAAAAACCCACATGATGATTCAGTTCATGTTTTTAAAACCAACTTATTCAATACAAAATATTCTTATTCTTCTCTAATATACTGTTATAGTAAAAAAACTGTATCAAGGAATATGAAATATATTTTCACTCCCTTTGTGCTATTGAAGTTCTACACATTTTTTGTTAAATATATATATTTTAGAATTGTTAGTCGTCAATGGACCTTTATTTTATTTATTTATATGCTGTGCTAAGAATTGAACCCAGTGCCTCGCACATGGTAGGCAGGCGCTCTACAACCGAGCCACCACCCCAGCCCCTTGTTAGATATTTCTAATTTATTTGTTCATGAAATTTTCATGTAACTTTCAGAGTCAACTTGTTCTTAATAGCTTGCTATGATAATTATCATAATTATCATAACAATTATCAAAATTTTGTCTGAATGAGAGATAACTTCTTTCACCTGCCCCCTTCTTCTTCCTGTCTGTCCCTATAGGGCTGCATAGGGTCTTTAGGAGCAAGGAACTGAACCAAGACCCCTTCCTTAAGGGTACAGTTGGGAGTTTCTAGTCTCTAAAGAGGGTCCTGGAATGGTGGCTTTACTAACCTGTTGGTGTTAATAATTAACCATGTCATTACCTGCACACTCTTGGCTGGAAAGTACAATCTGTGGTCTAGACATTTAACTGCCAACACCAAGTGGCCACCATTGAGATGCAGAGTTGACCCACACACTAGGGCATGGATGAGTAGCCTGGTTTCTCTTGGCAGCATGTCAGGGGATTGCGGACTCTGTCACCAGTCTCTGTCCCGCAGGTTCTGCTATAATGATTCTGACTGTTGATATGTATAAGGCAGTGTTCCTCTGGTGAGCAAGTTCCTGGAGGGTAACAGCCACCCTGTTATCCACATTTGGAATATTCTACAGTTAATCTCTGGAACTAGTAAGATGATTAATACATGCTCAATGCCTAGCTGCTATGGTAATGTCCTTCAAGAGGAGGCTCTATGCTAGTGTCTTACCAGCCTCGGCCTTAATCTCAGACACTCAGTTCTGGAAATAAAGGAATTCTCTTAGACAACACCAATGTGTCACTGTGCCTAAACCTGCCCACGTAACAGTAACTTTATACAATGAGCAATATGCACCAATGATGTCAATGGCCTAATGTAACTTATGGATATAAATAAAGCTGGCAGCTTAGATGAGAAGCCCCTTTTACTTTGCCCCTACATGATGCTCGCTTTTCTGTCTGTCTCTCTTTTTGTTTTTCTTTACATTCTGCTGATGGTGGTAATGGTCTCCCAAGGAGAGAAGCAGAAAGGGGAGAAGGAGACTTAGTCAAAACTTTGTCACCAAGAACATGATATCAATGTTAAAATAGAACTCAGGACCTTGGTGGTGCAGAATACTAGGAGCTTCGAGGTCACACTGTACCTCAGCACATGGAGAGATGAGCAGCCTGGGGCTTCAGCAACTCTTCAACCTGTCAGAGAAGCAAGGTCACAGAGCAACTGCCACCTCCAAACTTGGACAGACAGATGGGATTGTACACAACACACAAGTCACAGGGCAGAATCCCTGAGCAGACACGTCTGTGAGAATCAGTACAAGGTGAGAAAAACAAACTGTACCTGGCAACTTGCTGGTGGTTCAGCGTGACCCAGTGTGAGAGTCAAACTCAGGAGAACCGAGTCCAGGGGCCCAGTCTGTGGGTTTCACTCTAGGAGTCCCAGCAGATCCTGACAGAATATGTCCCATTTTGCTTCTAGCAGGAAACGGGAAAGTTAACCATTCTAACTTGTTCAGAGCATTCTGTTCCTGTTAACAAGGCCTGTCCTCGGGCGACAGGCGATTTCACCATGACCTTACTCTCCAGGATTTCTTCACTCTCCTGTCTGAGGGAAGAAAACACTCATCCCAGGTCTTTCAATAAGAAAGGGAGGTGCTCTCCTCAAGCTCCATCTCTCCATCTTCTGTACCGACAGGGAAGGGGCTCCTGAGAGGCAGCCAGTAAGCATCACGGTCCACAGGCGCAGACTCAGGGTGGACTGAGAACTAATCATGTGGACAAAGAATGCACCATCTCCACACCCCTCCACTGCATTATCCAAGGCCGGTTTATGGGGTTTCCTTTTAACTAGGACATCATGTCCATTTTCAAGAAAAATATTAAACAATCTTACACCGCCCCTCCCCACATACACACACATAGTTTAAAGATACAAAACATGTATAAGAACTGGAGTCAGATAGGGAAAGACCTTTGGAATTATAAGACCAAGAATTTTAGAAAACTAGGATTAGCCTGCAAGTGATGTAATAGGGAAACTGTCACATAGGGGAACATGGTTTGTGTATTCTTTTACTTAAGTGAAATGGATGACAGCAATAATATGAAGGGCAGGAAGAAGAATTTAGAACTAATTTTATTACACATTCCTTATTATCCCTGAAGCAGTATAATTTTATTGAAAATGGACTTAGAAGTAGATGCAAATTTAGGGAAACCACTAAAAGAAGTAAATAAAAATATGTTATATGCTAATAAGGGAAAGAAAAGACAATCATATAAAAAGTTTAATTAATATTACAAAAGGAAGAAATATGACAGAAAATAAATGAGCAAAAGCTAAGAGCACAAATTGAAAACAATGACAAATATCATAAAAATGCATTCCACTACATCAATAATCACTTTAGGTGTCAAATATCTAAATATATCAATTAAAAAAGAGACTGTCAAAATGATTCAAGGAACAAGGCTCAACCATGTGTTGTCTATTAGAAATCCAACCTAAATGTAAGAAGATATAGACTAAAAGTAAATGGATAGAGAAAGACAGACCTTGCTAGCTAAAAAACAAAGTTGTAAGGATTACATTAATTCCAAACAGAGCACACTTCAGAGAAAGAAAAATGGCCAGGGATAATGAATCATTACATAATTACACAGGAGTCAACTCTCAAAGAAAAAATAATTCTCGATGTATGTGTATGTATGTATGTGTATGCACCTAATAGCAGAGAGTCAGAACAAGGCAAAAAACATAGGAAATGCAAGGTCAAGTAAATGAATCTACTCTTAGAGCTGTAGACTCCAACAGTCCTCTATGAGAGGTGGAGAGATTTAGCAGGTACGTAGGAAAATGAGTAGACATAATTGAACTCAATATCACAATCCACCAATTGCATATGATTGGCATCTGTATACTGCTTCATGCAATAATCAGAGATTATAAGTTCTTCTTAAATGCACATGGGACATCCACCAACATATACCATATCCTGGGTCATAAAGCACATCTGAATAACTGATTGCATATATGACAAATAAGGAAACATCTAAAGTCATTAATATTCCACAGTAGAAAAACTGGGGGGAAAAAACAACTTATATCTAAAGTAAGCCAGATATAATGAAAATAATTTAAAGAATTAGACATCAGTGAAATTTAAAACAGGTAATCAATAGAAAATATCAACAAGACAAAAAACTGATTAAAATATCAATAAATATTTAAAATATCAATAAAATTGATTAGCCTATAGCCAGGATCACTAAAGAGAGAGAGAGAGAGAGAGAGAGAGAGAGAGAGAGAGAGAGAGAGAGAGAGAGAGACCAGACACTAACTGCTAACATCAGATGAAGGAGAGGACATCACTACAAATCCTAGGGACACTGATGGGACTGGAGCAGGGACAGGGATATTGCTGATGATGCTGATTGGCCAGAGAAGGATCTGGGGAAACCATAGGTCTGCGAGTGACATGCCCAGAGCTCAGCCTGGGGCGATTCCTGTGCTTCCCTTCAGACAGAGAAGCATGAGTTTGAGTGGCTGCGTGATCACAGGACAAGCCACTCCACAGGTGCTGGCAGTCACCCCTCTGATGAAGTGACACGGGTGTCTCTTCTCAGCTTCCAGGTTCAAGTGGCTGCAGGGACTCTGTTAACTGTGGGCCCCATGTGCGCTCCTGAATGCTGCTTTACTTTGTGGTTTCCAATGACCACAACCTACCATCTCTGAGCTTCCTGCAGTCCTCGTCATCATCATCATCATCATCATGGCCTGGCCTCCAGCTTCTAGTTCCCTTTGGCCACCACACTTCTCTCTCTCCCTCCCTTTGTATTTGGCTTTGGAAGAGCTGCCCACGCCCAGGACTCCCCTTCTTGGTACCCTCTTCCTCCTCAGTCAGTTAAGACCTGACTTCAGTCCTCATCACTCACCGAAGCTGCAAAACCAGCATCAGCAAATCAGCATGGCCGGCCATTGCCAGCGGCATCCTGACTCTATCTCGGGTCTCTTCCGGGGGTGGACACTGCTGCCCACTTCCTTCTGAGAACGCTGCCCCTCCTGCGTGTCTCCTCTCTCAATTCTCCTCCGACTACCTCCTTTCTCTTCCTCTCTTTTACTGTGTGCATTGTGTTCTTACTGCCCCTTAAATATTAGAGACCCGGAATCCCTCTTCAGTCCCTCTCAGTTTTCTTTGTCCCTATAGCTGACATGTGTGACCTATGTCACTATGACCGTCAGGGGTGGCCCTGAGCTGGGTCTACCTGTACAGGAACCCACCAGGGATCCCGGAATTAACCTCAGCTCTGCCATTCTCCGAGAAAACCGAGAAAACCGACCTGTCATTTAATAGAAGCTCCCTCCTCAGAGGATCATTATTATCATAATGTCATCATGATCATAACCCCTCCCGGCCTGACCATACCGGGAGAGGAGGTGCACAGAATACGCCTGACCTGCGGGCACCGCGGCTGAGCCCCACCTGCTCCGGCGCGCTGAGAGCCTTCCTGGTCTGCGCAGTAGGGCACAACCACGACAGGGGACAGTCCATACAGAAGCACTGGATGGCTCGTCTACACGCGAAGGGGAGTTGTATAGACATGATGAGATGAGAAAACGCAATCGCCAAAAAATACTGGCCAGGCAGTTAGGGAGTCTCCCCAGGTGACTCCCTAGCGGGGACCCGCTGATGCTGGCCCTGGAGAGTATCCCGCCGAAGCCGGGGAAAGATCAAAAGTCAAAATTGGAAGCAGATGCATTAAATTCATGTTCGTTCACACCACCACAAAGTTTAAAACCTGTCATTCGAGAGCATTGTCTGTGGGGCAGAATCCATCTCTGTTGAGAATGACTGGGCTGAGCCGCACCTCCCTTGAGGTTTGAGGCTGACCGGGAAGGAGCAGTGGTGGACCGCTGGCCTAGCCCTGAGAGACCTGCCCGGAGCAGCCCCTCCCAGCCCCGGTAAAGAGAGGCAATACGGAGAGCCCCCATCTGCTCGCCCAGGGCGCTCCAGGTCAGCCTCCAGGGACAGACTCTCAGGCTGTGCAACACTCGCTTGCAGGCTAGGTGTCATGGCGCCAGTACAGCGGGAGGGATACTGAGCCAGGCTCACGCTGGGGCGGGTTGAGGAAGGGAAACCTGTGGTGCCATCTGAGGGTAGCAGCTTGTTCGTATGGAGCTCAGACTATCCAAGAGGAAGGACTCCTGGCGCCCACCTTCCTGCCCACACATGCCCGCGGTCAGGGGAGCATGTGTGGGCAGGAAACCAAGAGTTGCAGCATCCAGGCTAGACCTGGCCCGCAGGAAACATTCATCCAGCATTAGGAAGCCAAGGATCTATTCTAGGCTGTTTGCAACGCCTGGCTTTGGGCAAGTCACTTCCCTATTCTGAACGTAGGGGTTTTTTCCCTTTCTTTTGCAAATGAAGAAACTGAACCTCGCCATCTCTGAGGCTCCACCTATTTCTTCATTTCCTGAGACCTCAAGGGCATAGTGAGCAGCACTAGTCTCTTTGGGACTGGAAACGCTGCATGTATCCACTTCAGCCACTAGAGGGGGACGTGCGATCGTTACATGGCTGCGATTGAAATTTATTTCTCTTGATTTAAATGTGGCAGCTAGAGGGCACTCCTACCCTGCACTTGCATCTGACCATGCCGTGCAAAGGAATCCTAGATTTCCCCTTTCTCCTGTCAAAGTCAGAGAAAGTCAATTAATCAAAAACTAAGGAGTAACGAATGCTGACTGCCTACCTCCTATAGAAAGTACTTCAGAACGAATGCTGTAAGTAGAACTAAAATCTCTTGAAACTTTGCATTAGCTAATTATGACTGCAACATTTTCTGATAGGGTTACTTATATGATATTTATTCAAAAATGATTAGAAGCTGACAGAATCTTTTCATCTCAGCATTACTTACTGTTTCAGTCAGCTTTTTTTTTCTTTTTTTTTTTTTTTGCAGCTGTGACTAAAGGATTCAACCAGATCTACTTTAGAGGAGGAAAAGTTTGAGTGCTCATATTTTCAGAAGTCCTAGGCCATAGAAGATTGGCTCCATTTCTTGGGGCTCAAGGTGAGGCTGAACATCATGGCAGAGTGTGTGGCAGAGGGAAGCAGCTCACATCATGGTGATCAAGAAGCAGAGAAGGATTTCCACTTGCCAGACACACACACACACACACACACACACACACCAAGCCCTAATTCCCCCCTCCTCCAGCCACACCCACCACTTCAGTTACCACTCAGTTGATCCCTATCAGGGGATGAATTCACTGATGGGGTTAAGACTCTCACAACCCAATCTTTTCTCCTCTGAACTTTCTTGAATTGTGTCACACGTGAGCCTTCACACTTACATAAAGGAAAAATTAGTAACCAAGGATCCAAAAGCAGGGCATCCTACTTTGGGTTGGCTCTGGTTTGGGCAACATTACTGGTTTGAAGCCACAGTCTTTCTCTTCTATCAATCAGTCAGTTCTGCCTCTGACACAGAGCCCAGGAAAGACCTTCACAAGTCTGATCGTCTCTGTCCTGTTGGCTCTCTTCTCCAAGCTGAGTAGCCACAATCCCTTCAGTGGCTATTTATGGGCTACATCTTGTGTGAAGCCCTGAATTTCATCAATGAGCACAGCTGAGGATCTGCTGAAGGAACAAACGTGTGGACCAGGCATTTGGAAACCCAGTGTGGTGCGGACACAGTAACCCAGAAATACATTTCAGTGAACTTGAAAGCCAAAGACTGCCCAGAGAAATAGCCCCTAAGCTGAGAATCAAGAGAAGCAAGGTAGGAAAGCAGTACAGGTGGTACCGTACAGGGGGACACTCGGGGGACCAGAGAGGGATGGGAGAGAGCTGGCGTTGAGTGAACGCTTTCCATGGTCTGACCCTCTGTGAACTCTGCCTTGTCAGGTCCCTCCATCCTGTGAGCTGCTTAGGACAGAGACTGTGTTACTAAAGTTTCTATTTCCTCCCTTCATCCGCCCTAAACACCTCCCCAGTACATGGAGCACAGTTAACCATAATAGATTTTTGCTTATGAGTGAACCCCTGAGCAGGATAACACTTGTGCAATGTGTGAGAACTGGGTAAAGAAGCTCAGCCCACAGTTGAAGTTCGTTTCTAACCAAGAGCCAAGACTGGTGACCTCTTCCATCCTCGAGGTGCTTATACATACAGATGTTGTTTTTATGCATTGTGACATCATTGAAGCCCTTGGCTCATGATGCAATTTTTCATTTTTTTCTTCTTCCATTCCAAGTAATGAATGCCTTTGTCCAGAGGAAAGGAACACGAGCCGTACATCCTCAAGCCTCCCAGACCCCCAGCTCCTCTCTCGCTGGCATTAGCCACAGTTTGTGGTTTCAGGAGCAGCTTCTTTGGTTGAGTGTGTTGTTCATGGTGTGAAGAGGTGGACGACTGGCCATGAGGACTCTGCCTTCGTGAGCAGGATGAAGTGCCCTCACCCAAGGACCTGACAGGTAGAGCTTCGCCCTCTGCTTCCCACCTTCTGTCATAGGAGGACACAGAACTCTGGAGTCTGCAGAGTTCAAGGCTGTCTTGGAAACGCAGATGGGACTGTCCCCAGACACCAAGCCTGCCGATCTTGGACTTCCCAGGCTCCAAGACCATAAGAAAGGAATCCTTCTTCTTTACAAAGTCATTAGCGTGTGGCTGTCCGCCATAGCAGCACACATGTACTGAGACAGCATCCTCTGGAGAACTGGGAGCCCTCCCCAGCGCAGGCTGCGCTTCCTCCTACAGGGCAGCAGGGGGCAGGCGTGCCCCGCCAGAGTTCCAACTTCCTGAAGGGACTGCCCAGCTGTGGGTTCTGAGCGCACAGGGTGCCCCCAGCTCTGAGTTCAGCAGAGACAGAGGGCTCAGAAGGGAAGAGACAAGTAGGAGAGAGAGGAGGGTGGTCAGCGCTCACCCTGGTTCCTTTCTCAGGGCTGTAAGAGAGACAGAAAGGGCCTGAGACTTATGGGCCTGAGTGTTCTGCTCCTGAGCTCAGCATGGTCAAGGCCATTCCCCCCAGGACCACTCTGTTCAGCTGCCCAGGAGAAGGGGTAGGGGGTGGGCGTGGAAACAATACAGAAAGTGTCTGCAGAGTTATTTCTTATTTGATCACAGGGCTAAGTTCTGCCATGATCATTCAGTACGGATCCTCCCAGAACTTACCACCCAGGGAGCTAGGCTAATTGGAAGTATCCGACATTGGATATAAAAAAATTTAAATGTACCAGCATAAATAAGGAGAATCAGGTCCGTATTTTAACTACCACAAGCTTGTGTGAGCCAACAGTTGGCTGGTGGTGAGCAGAATTCCTAAACTCATGCCCCTGACATCCCTGGTCACTGCAGTTCTGAGTGGCACACTATGGACCACGGGTCTCCACATAGAGTGTTTTTCTTGCTATGGAGAGGCCAGCGAGAGTCGCTGCAAGTGCTTAACCAAGAGAAGCCTAAGCTGAGACAGCCAGCTGGGGGCTGTTGGAGAAGGTGCACAGACATACCTAACATGGTGGTGGAGAACAGTTCAGAGGAGAACTGACTGGTCCTGTGGTTTGAATGTGTCCCCAGATCCACCTGTGGGAAACTTAATCCCTACTGCAGCCACATTGGGAGGCAGGGCCTCTGTGGCATCCAGGTCATGTGTCTTTGTGAATGAATTCATGCCCTGTGCAAAAGGCTTTTGGGAGTGGGTTCACCTGCCCACTGTTCTGTGAAGACACAGCATCAGGACGCCACCTTGGAAGCAAATAGGGGGCCCTTACCTGACTCGGAACCTGTGGCCCCTTGACCTTGAACTCCCAGCCTTCAGAACTGTGAGAACATAAATTTCTCCTTTATAAATCACCCAGCCTGTGGTATTCTGTTATAGCAGCACAAAGCAGACTAAGACACTGGGGAAACAATTTTGTTCAAGACAATGACAAAATCCTTTATAAATAGGGCTGCCCATTCACTGAGCAAAGGTCCCCATTGACATGGGACATTGAGTAGCATGGACATAAACTCTGAGGAATGACCACAGGTCACCACTGCAGTAAGCCCCAACTTATACACTAGGTGAAAGGAAGATGCCTTTGCCATGAATTTCTGGTATTTTTTATTTCCTTTATTCAACCAAGAGCCTGATTCTGTTTTAATACCTGGAAGAAGTATACATTAGCAGGGGGAAAAATGACGTTTGTTGCCAAAATGATCACCTGAAAAGAAAGGAGAGCTTGCAGGATCTACAGAAAAGGTGAAGAAGAGGATTACTCACCAAGTGTTTTAAGGGAGGAAGCTGGTGGGGGACGGAGACACCTTCTTTACCAGAAAGCGGCAAGACTGCAGAATTCCCCTCCCCAGCGCTGACAAAATTAGAGAGCCAACATTTAAAACCAATAAAAACTTGACTCACAGCAATCAAAAAGGGAAAGGGACATAAATACACAAAAACGTCAAGAAGCTGGGGACTCCAAGTGGAACAAACAGAGGGGCAGTGGTGCTGGGCGACCACCGGCTGGCAGAACCCCCTCCACGCCCACCCCAAGTCTGGAGGATTTTCCCTAGGGCACCGGACGTGGGCAGAGCAAATGGGCCCTGCAGGCCTCCCTGGGGTCCTCTCCTGGCTGATGCCTGGTGGAAAGGGACACTAGGGATAAGTGGGAACAGATTGGAGAGGCTTTGGGGTGGACCTTCTCTGCCAGAGTCAGAGCCACACCTGGATTTAGGAAGGTGCACCAAAGCCCCGGTGCCTCGGCTCACACCTGGCAGCCTGGAACCTGCACTCGCACCCCCGCCCTGCTCCTTCCCCTGGGACTCCTCGGCCCCCTGGGCTACCAGAACAGGGCAGTGCAAGTGGAGTGGGCAGGGGAACCCGGGGTCTCACTAAGAGCAGGAAAGGACAGGAGCCTCAGGACTGGGGGCCTATGAGAGTGTGGGAAGCAGGTGATTCTTGATCGGGCATCCTCATAACCTGATTGGGGCGGGGGGGCGGGGGGCGTGTGAAAGGCGAGGAGCTGCAGTCGGAGGTGGAGCCCGTGTGGTGGTCACTCCTGAGATCTGAGCTGGGCCTGCTTTCTCGGCGCCCCGCAGCCACCACGGAGTGGTCTTCCTTGGTCTTAGGTTTGGGCACAAAGCGGTCTCCTCCATTGTGGATGTTCTGGGGAATTGTCTGTCCGGCAGGAGGACTCGCAGGCCCTGGGTGGGCGCCAGGCAGCCCAAGGCCAGGCCAGCTCAGCCATCAGCTGCCTGTTTCTCTGGGATCACAAAATGCCTGGTCTTCATCAGGTGGCTCAACAGATGCACTGGTGTGTGGGGGCAGGGAATCAAGAAGTCCAAATGTAAACAGAAAAGTCTATTTACTTTTAGCTTTTGGGACTACTAGCAAAAAGCTAAAAGTAAATAGATCAGTGGAGCAGAGGAAAGGGAAGAGGGGGGAGGGGAGGGGAGGGGAAGGGGGAAGAGGAGAGAGGAGGGGGAGGAGGGAGGGGGAGCGGAGGGGGGAGGGGGACAGGAGGGGGGAGGGGGACAGGAGGGGGGAGGGGGACAGGAGGGGGGAGAGGGGAGAAGCAGGGACTGAGTTATAGCAAACTACCTTCTGAGCTTTTATAGTTACGTCAAAATGAACCTTAATGTGATGTGTAACTAAAAAGAACCAATAAAAAGGGGAAATAGTTTAATTTCATCATCTTTTTTTTTTTTTTTTTGGTACCTCGGATTGAACTCAGGGACACCCAACCACTAGGCCACATCCCCAGCCCTTTTTATAGTTTATTTTGAGACAGGGTCTGGCTGAGTAGCTTAGGCCTAAGTTTCTGAGGCTGGCTTTGAACTTGCTGTTCTCCTGCCTCAGCCTGCTGAGGGGCTGGGAATACAGGCGACTGCCACCACACCCAGCTCATATTCCAATCTTTTATATTTACTGTACTCTATGTAAATACAATATTTTATGTATTGAAAAAAAATCCAAGACATCACCCATTTAATGACACAACATCCAGAAGCAATTTTAAAAGACGAATACATTCAATTGCATTAATGAAAAACAAAATAAAAAATTTTTCATGGCAAACAAACAAAAATGACTACAATCAATCAAAAAATGAGAAAGTGGGAAAGTGTATTTGCAACCTATATTACAGAAAAGGACTACTGTCCCTAATATACAAATAACTCTTAGAAATTTAGGAGGAAACAGGTCAAGTAGCCATTGAGTAAATTTAAAAGATAAATGCACAGAAAGTTCATAGGAAAATAATTGAAAAAAAACTTTGAATTGAGAAAAATTTTTCAATAGGGCTCAAAATGAGACAAGTAAAAATAAAAACTACACCATGATGACATCACTTTCCTCCAAGTTCACTGGTGTATTCTGTTGGGAATCTGTTTGAAAACAACACTGCTTGCACAATTCTGGAAGTGATATAGAAGCTTCTGCAGAGGAAGTTTGGCGACAACTAAAATGTTGCATATGCACTTTTTATACTCCCTCTACTCTCTCTCTCCCTCCCTCCCTATAGTGAGCACATAGATTTCATATGGTTGGTTTATTTTAATCAATACTTCATTTTGTCTGTAATTCCAGCAAATCAGGAGGCTGAGGCTGAGGCAATGTGAGATCAGCCTCAGCCACTTAGCAAGGCCCTAAGAAACTTAGCAAGACCCTGTCATAAAATAAAAACCCAAAGTTCCGGAGATGTAGCTCAGTAGTTAAGCGCCCCTGGGTTCAATCTCTGCTACACAGAAAAACATTTTACATAGGTCTTTTCTGATGTTCTTTCTGTCTGCTGTGGTAAGACCCTATGTCCTTTCAACTCAAGTCTTTACTCTTTGATAACTTTCAGCTTTCCGGCATGAAAGTTGTCTGGGCATTGTCCTGTGTACTTCCTGCCCCAGTCCTGGAACCATCCCTTTAAGGAATCTCGGCTCCTCTCCTGGAGATGATTGCTCAGGGTGCCTGGGTTCCGGCACAGGCATGGCTGTTGGGTTGTATTGCTTCTGTTTTCAGCAGAAAGAGGAAAACACTCAGGTTCATTGAACAGCAATAAAAGCAACCAGTTTACCAACTGCTTAATATGAAAATCAGCAGTTTAAAGGAAAAAATAAGCATTTATCCTGATTTTTCTGTATGAAGCATCTGAACAAATCTTTCCAAGTGTTGAGGATACTGCTACAAGAATGAACAAAGTAGGAAAATCACGGTTTTCAAGACCAGACAAGAGCATTCTCCAGCAGCAAAGTTGAAGCATTTAATTATCATCCATCACCACCTGAATGTCTTTGCTGATCTTAGCGTCACTATAGTTGGGACATCAGCCGTTAGGCACCTCTGTAATAACAAGACACGAAGCAATATGACCCTGCCTTTGACGCATCCTTACCCTGAACATTCAACATGTAGATACGAAGCCTGAACAACTAACTTCCCTAACAAGCAATGTAGAAAATGGAGAAAGAAGATAAATGCCACTACAAAGAATCAAACAGGTAGCTATAGACAACCAGAGTGGCTAGGCAACTAACGTTTCTGCAAAAGGTCATCAGCGTCAGCGTGGGGCTCAGGGGAAGAAGGGGCACCCTAGAGACTCAACAGTCTTGCCAGCCAAGCACAAGGTGTTAACCCCACAAACCAGCTAGAAACGATAACTCCAACACAGCCAGGGACATTCAGTTAGGATCCAGGTGATAAGTGATACCAAGGAATTCATGTTAATTTGTTAAGTAAAATAATCAGGGTCACATTATGACTTTTGTGGTCACAGGGAATTTTTGTCTTTTTGAACTCCTTCCTACATAAAAATGTCCTTCCTCCATAAAAATGGTGTTCAAAGTATACTTTATGATCTCATTGGCACAAATATTAATATAACACCAGTATAGATTCAATGTCATATTTTTGGTATTATTTATTTTTCTGACTTTGAAAGAAATAAAAACATTTCTTTTCTGGGCTCCTGTCAGTCCTGTGGGTCAAGGCAGAGTGCTCCAGGGACGAATCATCCCTGATGATAATGCCACAAACAACTGAAGGAATGCCTTCAGAACCAGCTTAGGTGCTAAGGTAAATGAATAAGAACTTAGTTCACAGAGACAGGAGCTCAAAGATAAGCACATAAAAAAGAATATGCAAATATGCCATTCTAAGGGGGGAACTTGAGAGCCCACGTAATCAATGTAGAAATTAGAAACAGCAAGGAAGAGAATGGTCATCACTAAAAAAAATGCTGGCAGCATTAACACATGGGTGACGATCACATTGAACTCAGAAAACAAGGACTAAGGCTAAGGAATCAGTCTAAATAGCCTCAGTGCTATTGCTGATCCACAATGAAGTGGCGCTCCCACAGGTCAGAGCTGTGCTCTTCTGCATGAGCCATGCATGGCCTATGTCTCCCTAAAAGAGCAAAGGGCAGCCCCGGGAGGAATGCTGTTTCCCAGTTACTGTCAGACCACTAGATGGTAGTGTACAGCCCTGGAGAGTCCTCATCTCCAATTGGTATAAGCCAATGGTGATCACTGTATATCTGGGTCCACGAAGGAAACAGACCTCAGGGGAATCTCAAGACAGGAGGCACTGCTATTTGGGAATTATGTGTATAGAGTGGGAGCTGGCAATGCAGCACCTGGTGCCTAACTAGTACGGTAGCATTTCCATAGGGCGGACAACCAGGTAGTGCTTGGCCCAGGCACATGCCTTCCCATACAAAATCCCCATCCAAGCCTCTTTCCTAATTTCTATCCCTTACCCAGCCTCTGTAGAAAGAGGTAAACAGGCAGAATTCTCATCCAACAGATAAAATTACCATCTCTATGAGAGCATAACTGTACATGTGTGATAAAGAGACTTGGGAGCAAGTTCTCTGGTTCCTGCTAGAGTGGGGTGAAAGGTGCCAAGCATACCTTACTTCTCTGATCAACGATAAAATTGAACAAGATGCTAAAGCAACTCTTCTTCAGGCACCGGGCAGCAGACAATAGAGGAATGTGATCCTAGAAAGAAAGAAAAAAAAAACACTCAATATAAGTCTTCCATCCACCCCATGTTCCTGCTTAGGGTCGTTTTCCAAAATGCAGCTCTAGGAGTTCAGCCCAGGGCATAGTGCTCTATTTGAAAGGAGGAAGCAGATATGACAGATGGAACTGACCGAGAAATATCCCCAGAAAACTGCATTTTAATTCACCTTGAATCTTGGCCAAATTCTAAAATCCTGGTAGAGAATAGCTACCGGGGATGAGGACAGCATTGTGAGCTGGCCAGAGATCCCAGAGATCACACATTTTGGGAGAGTTTGATATTCTGACCATTTAGAAGGAAGAGATCTTGCTAATCATCCTGGGCATTTAATTTAGATCCCCCCCAAAAGGCCATGATTTTAAGAGTAAGGTTTTCTCCAACTAGAGACTAAGAAAAATTCCAGACCTGCCCTGAAGTCTACAGTGAGATCCAGTCTACACACCAGTAAATTAATAAAGCCCACTACTCTCTAAAAGAAGACAACGAAATCTGGACTCCCCTGACGAGTGCTCTGGCTTGAGTAGGTGTCCACTCCAAAGGCCCACAAGTTGAGGCTTGGTCCTCTGGGCCCACTGTTGGAAGCAGCACTGTATGGGCATGGTCACAACTGGGCCACCTTCTTTCAGAGCATGGGGCCCTAGGCCACAGCAGCCACTGGACAGGAAGCCGGAGAGTAGCCAGCAGGAGGGGAGTGGCAGTGGCACCAGGGTCCCAGGCTCTGGTCTCCCTGCTCCCACACCTCCTCGAGGTCTGGAGAGTGTGCCTTTGATGACACAAGGCCAGACTTCCCAACAGTCTGGATTCTCAAGTGGCTTATTTAATTTGCACAATCATTCTTAGCAGTTACAGCTACACGAACTTGTAGATAACATTAAGAAAAAAATGTTTTTTCTATGTGGTGACTGCCTTTTTAAATGATGATAATTGCCTTTTTAAAACAAGTTAATATTCTCATAATACTCTTTCTCTTTTGTTGGTTGGTCAAGCCAGACTATTTCAGTCATGCTTTTAAATAAAGAATCAAATCTTGGTTTCCATTCTTGGGCTCATATTTCTTTCTGTTTCCATTTTTTTTACTCTCTTTTTTTTTTTACTGGTACAATTATTATTATTTTTTTGCAAGGGCTGACTGATTTGTTGATTTTCTAACCATTTTAATTACTTGGTTAGGTGTTCCATGTAGGATTGTATTTTTCTTTTTCTTTATTAATGCTACCTATTTTAGCCTTTCCTGCATGCTCTCTGGTTGCTAGTTTTATTTCTGGTCTATCTATCATCGCCGGAGAGTTTGATGCCTTGTTCCTTTAATTTGTGATGATGAAGTTATTTAACAACGCATTTTCTTTGTTTGCAGGTTCATTTGTGTGTGTGTGGCAGAACTTGATACTGCACTCTGACCACATCTGCAAAAGACGAGGAAACCACCAAAAGCAATGCCCAGCTTCCACCTCCAGGAGCTCATGGTAGGACTCCCAGTGAGAGGCAGGGAGTCCTCAGCCCATCCGCATGAGACCCTGGGGTGTAACTCAAGAAGGCATCCTGTGTTTACTGCAGAACTCTTCACCACAGCCAAGATGTGGAATCAACCTAGGCGCTCACTGGCAGATGGACAAGTCAGGAAAGCATGTTGTACATACACAATATTAGCCACAAAAAGAAAGTCCTCTCATTTGCAGCAGAGTGGACAAACTGGAGGACATTAGGTGACATAAGTAAAGTATGCAATACACATACCGCACATCTCCTTCACATATGGAAGCTGAAACATTGGTCTTGGAGAAGAGAAGAGTGGGAGAGTGGTCACCAGAGCCTGGGTGAGAAGGGGATGGAGACAGGGGGCTGATGGCCACGGGGTTCTTCTGGAATACGCACGGGTAGGAGGAATAATTCCAGTGTTTGCAGCACAGTGGGGTAACTATGGTTGGCAACAACAAACCGAATATTTCAAAACAGCTAGTGACCCAGGAATCACACTGTTATGTATTTTCCCAAGCGAACAAAAATATACTCTCATAAAACTTTGTGTGTGTGAATATTTTAGTCATAGATTTTTTGCAGTAGAAAAAAAATGGAAATAACCTAAGTGACCATAAACTAGTAAATGGATAAATTAATATGGTCTATACACTCAGTGGAATACTACTTGCCAATAAGAGAGGACAAACTACAGGTGAAGATAACATCAAAAAATCGCAAAAGCATGTTAATTGACAAAAGAGTTTACATTGTAAGTTAACATTTGTATGAAAATCTAGCAGTTCAATTAGTGGTTGCCTGAGGTAAAGAACGAGGAAAGAGAACTGAACCTACATTGTAAAAATGTTACGCGATGATGAAGATATTTTATATAATTTTTTCCTACAAATCCTTCCTATGTTTATTTTAAAACATCAAGTCATATACTTTCAATGTATGAATTTTACTACTCCAATTCAAATATACCATAATGAAATTCAGAGTATGTAGTCAAGCTATCATCCAGCATTGTCTTTTGCTTATCTAACAAATGTTGACTGTTATAAATTGAATTCACCCTCTGACACTGTTTTCTTTCCTAGACTCTCAGATGCAAATACATTCTTAAATAGCTAAAACTCAAGAATTGCCAATCATATTAATCCACTCTCTTGGCAATGTGACAAATTTCTCTCTGGCTTTGTTTTGTTCCCTTTTTGTGGTACTGGAGTCCAGTGGCATTCTCCTACCAAGCTGCATCTTTAGGGCTTTTTCAGTTTTTAAATTTTGGGATAGGATTGTGCTAATTTTCTCAGGCTGCCTGTGAGTTTCTAGGATTACAGGTGCGTACCCCCACACCTGCTGCAAAGTGACTGAGCTAAATATGTGCATGAGTCTGGGGGGGAAAAACAGCTAGTAAAGGAGAGTTTGAATGGTCCTAGGAAAAGTAAATGTCTGAGGTAATAGATACGCCAAGTACCCTGATCTGTTCTGTGCATATTTGTATGCATGTATTGAAGTACCCCATAAATATGTACAATGATTATGTATCAAATAAAAATGTATTTAACTTTTTTTAAGTACCTCTTCATACAAAGTCCTGAGGAAACCTCAATATTCTTGAACTCTGGCAACTGTGAATTATAGAATAGGCCCTCTCACAGGGCCAGGAAAGTTCTCAGCCCTCAGCGCACATCAGAATGACCTTGTGACTTTTTAAAGTTCACCACCTGGGTGCCCCCAGTGAGCACAGGGATCCAGGGCCAGGTTTTCAGATGGCTCTTCCCAGCAGCAAGGGTGGGGGCCAACAAGTCAGGCATGAAAAATGTTGACTTAGAAGGTACAGTTGCTGGGGAAAGGGATCCTTCCTGATGCTGAGGGCCATGAGAGAGGCAGGGCCGGCACCAGTGGAGAATAAACAGTGGGGAAAGATGTCTGTGGAGGCCCTTCTGAAGGGACAGACAGCATGAGGAGGGCACTGGGCAAGGGCTAGGGTCCATCAGCCCCTCTGCCAGCTCTACTTGTGTCCTGTACGTCTTTCCCAACCTGAGACAAATTGGCAAGGACAGTAGCTTTACACCCATGATTGTTTTGAAAAAGGTACTGCTTTTTATAAATGTAAGATTATATTCTCATTCATTCTGTTTTTTTCTTTCCCTTGGGAGCTCCTGTGCCTTGAGGGTTAGTTCTCCTCCACAAGCCTTCCAGGATGTCAGGGTGGTTGTGAAACTGCCCTGTTGCCTGCATTGTGGAAATGAAGTCACCTGCTTCCAGCTACCTCTTTCCCCGATTCTGTAGGTCAATTTGCAGTCATCTTCGTTCTGCTGTTAATGACTTTTGCTTTCTATATGAGGTTCTAATTATATCACGTCCAAGAAGCCAATTCTGTAAGCTTTTAGGTAGAAGAGGCACAATGTCCTGAGCTCACCGTGTGATCCTGGACAAGGTCCCGGCTGCCCGGGCCTCTTGCTCTTCCTCAGGTAATGAGGTGGGGCATGACTTCGAGCCAAGCAGGCAGGTAGGAGGTGAAAAGGAGCCAGCTAAGTTTTCCTGCTGTGATTGCCTTCTTCATTTTTTTTTCTTTTGCAGGCCTTGGGGTGGAATCCAGGGCCCCAAGCATGGTAGGCAAGTGCTCTGCTGCTGAGCTCCACCCCAGCATGTCTTCAATTTTAAGCCATCTGGAAAGCCCATAATAGCAAACTTTCCTCGTTTCCTGCTTCCCTGCTTGCTTGATTTCCCCTTCTCGCCTTTCTCTTTTTATTCTCTTCCCATCCTTCTTTCTGTCACTGTCTTTCCCCCCTCTCTTCCTTTTACATTTGGCTTGAAACTCAGAACTGAGGAGGCTCAATAAGGCGGCTTGTTCATGATGCTGTCTGATCCAAATTGAAATCTTTCAATTTTTTCTTGATATTTGATCACAGGTCTGGATTCACAAATATTAGCAGAAAAAAAAAAAAGAATTCAGCATTTTTCTTTCCAATCTGAGCCCATTGATTCCAATCAGAGAGATTCCAGCAGTAAGGGCTTTATCAATAATGACAGCTTGAGCCCTTAATGATCAGCCCCGACTGGACATTCTTACAGCCATCCAGACCTGCCCGGCCCATGTCCGTGGTGCTGTCACCTCCAGAAGCTGCTCCCTGCTCACGACCTTGAGTGCACTCTCATCTGGTGATTCTAGTTGCTGAGCCTTGCTTCCTCTTCTTGCTAGCTCAATAAAAACCCACCATTAGCCAGTCCAGTGCCGGGGCTCTCCATTGGTGTTCGCACCACATGGCCATCACTCTAGCCCTGGAGACAAAGATTTCTACTGTTTAGGACCAAGAGAAAGGCACTAGCTCAACTGTCTGCTTCAAGAGAATGAAGACAAGCCACAGATTGAGAAAACTTTGCAAAAGACATTTTAATAAAGGATTGCTACTCAGAATATACAGAGAATTCTTAAAATGAACTTGGTAAGAAAACAAACCTTTTGGTGCAGCCTGTGGGTCAAAGGCCTGATCAGATAACTCACTAAAAATGGCAAACAAGCATATTAAAAGATGCTCCACATCAGATGTCATCAGAGAATTACAAATTAAAACAATAAAGAGACATCACTGCGCACCTATTAGAATGGTCAAAACCCAGAACGCTGACAGTACAAAGTACTGATGGAGCTGTGGAGCAGCCAGAACTCTCTTGTATTAATTCCTGGGGCAAACTGCAAACTAGTAGACAGGCGGTTGGGCAGTTTCTTACAAAACTAAACATATTCTTACTGTACAATCCAGCAATTGCACTCTTTGGTATTGACCTAGAGGGGTTAAAAATGTGTATCTACATAAAAACCTGCAAATGATGTTCGCAACTTTATTCATAATTGCCAAAACTTGAAAGCTAACAAGATGTCCTCAGGATAAATAAACTGTGGTTCATCTAGACAATAAAATATTCCTTAGTACTAAAAAGAGGCCACAAAAAGAGGTGGATGAAGTTTAAGTGCACATTGTTAAGTGAATGAAGCAAATCTTAAGACTATATACTGCATTTCAACTAAAAGGCAAAACTGTGGAGACAGTTTAAAAAAAAAAAGTTCCAATGGTTGCCAGAGGGAAAGGGGAGAGCCCTCTGGAGGAACAGACAGGGTAAAGAGGGCACAGAGGATTTTGAGGGCAGTGGAAACCACTCTTCTGTGATACTATAATGGTGATGCCTGCCATCCTGGGTCTACCCAAGCCCTCAGAGTGCCCACCGTCATGGACCGTAATGCGAACCATGAACTTTGGGTGGTAAAGGTGCGTCGCTGTAGGTTCATCAATCCTAACACACGTAACCTCCTGTGGGGGAGTTGGTGGGGCAGGGATCCTGTGGGAAGTCTGTACTCTTTGCTCAAATTTGCTGAATGTAAAACTGCTCTGGAAAAGAAAATCCATGTTGAAGGGGAAAAAAGAAATGTCTACAAATCACCTTTTACTCCTTGTCACTAAGATGGGCCTACCTTGGAGCAAGGACTCACCTGGAGGAGGAGGCTTCGCGGGGGGGAAGCAAGCGAGACAGCCAGGCATTTTCTAGTATGCGTGTCACTGGAGAAGTTGGGTCACCTGCACCCTACAACAAGCATCGTTGGCCGTCCCTCAACCAACCTGAGGCGGTGGCCACGGTGCTCCTCGAAATCTTCAAGCTCAACCCACAGCTACTCAAATCCACCAATGGGACAAGGAAGATGGTCAGCTCTGCGCTCTTCCTGGGTATGACGAGACCTCGCAGGGCATGTTGGCTGGCTTGGATCACGCCAGCACCCTTGGCCCTCACTTGGGTGTTACAGTCCGTGATGACTGTCTTCAGGTGAACTGCTGCTGTCTCTGGGTTGAGCTCTTCTCTTTGTATGACACCCCCACCACACCAGCCACTGCTCCCATTGGTCCAATGTGACTCTGGTTCGACCAATCAGAGCCCTGTATTCCCCTCCCACAGCGATTGGCTTCAGGAACTAGACCACCAGAAACCACACCCCTAAACTCTTCTGTCATTTGAGCCTATAAATTCCCTCCGGCCTGAGCGGTTTGGGGTTGGATTTGCGGTGCAGATTCACCCACAGGAAGCCTAGCACCTGCCAGGGTGTGCCCATGGAAGGCAGCTGGCAAGACGCAGGAGCCTGTCCCTTGGCCTCGGGGTGTAGGCAGCTGCTTCTCCTGGAAGCTTCTGGAAGAGAGGTAGCTAAGAGGCCAGGTAGAGTGGGATGCCTGAAGGCAGGACAGGTCCATGAGGGGCCACCAGAGTGAGCCTCCCAAAGCTCCAGATCCGCCTCCGCAGATCAGGCCTCCACCCTGACTCCCCTCTGCACCTTTTCTGTACCATCTTTTCCTCCAAAGTAATAAAAACAGTTCTGTGTTCCTTCCCGTGTGTCGCTTTTCAAACCCAGCCAGCTCTTTCTCATAATACCCAGCACTTTGCAGTCTGCTTTCTCCTTCTCCCTTCACAGCCCACTAGAGCAAAAGTCAGCCCGCCCACCCCCAAATTAGCGCTTTCCTACTACCCCGGGATTTCTGGAACCCTCGCCCTGAGAGTCAGGCTGTCGCTGACCACCCTCAGCTGAGGCCACGTTTCCCACACGCTTGGCAGTCCTCAGCTCTGGTGGTGCACTAAATCACTCACAAATATTGGACCAAATACTAGTTCTGGACCCCATCCACAATTAGGATTGAGTTGCTCAGGCACCAGGATTTCATAAATTCCCCAGGTGACCCAAACGTGCAGCTCCGCAGTGTGAGTGTTTAGTTTCTGGGGCTCTGTCATCATGGCTCCTTGCACCTGCATGAAGAATTTAGTGAAAAGTCCAGACAAAAAGTCTCAAAGAACGTTTAAGACTAAAATCTTCCAGTGGATTCCACTGTACATGGAATGTTCTAGAAGGCTCTGCATGTCTTGAACGTCTCTCCTATTGTAGCCTAGGGGCTCCCTCCCATCCCCCCTGCTCCTGGGGACCTCCTATCTGGGGCCTGATTCCCACTCCTGGTCAGTTCTGGGATTAAACACCCTTCTCAGGAGGCCTTCAGTGACACCTGGCTGAAGTGTTTCCTCAGCAGTTGCTCCAGTGAATTATTTTGCTTAATTGTGCTTCATGCTTTATTTTCATAACATTTAGCACTAGGTAAGGAAGTTATCTTGCCTTTTTCTGTGTGTAGGTACTTATTTTTCATATCACTTCCCACCCACCCACCCCCAGAATTTCACTTGTATCCCCAGCATAGGGGATCCGGAAGTAGAACCTGTGTTCACTAAGTGAATAGAAAAGACCAGAAGATCTATTTCTCATCTAGAAAAATAAGAGACCCAGAATAGCTAAAGCAATCTTTAGGAAGAAGAGTGAAGTAGGTGGCATCACTATACCAGACCTTAAACTATGCTATAGAGCAATAGCAACAAAAACAAAATGGTATTGGCACCAAAACAGACTGGTAAAACAATGGTACAGAATAGAGGACACAGAAACAAGCTACACATAACTACAGTTATCTTATATTAGACAAAGGGGCCAAAAACATGCTTTGGAGAAAAGATAGCCTCTTCAACAAATAGTGCTGGGAGAACTGGAAATCCATATGCAACAAAATGAAATTAAACCCCTATCTCTCACCATGCACAAAACTCAACTCAAAATGGATCAAGGACCTAGGAATTAAACTAGAGACACTGTGCCTTTTAGAATAAAAAGTAGGCCCAAATCTCCATCATGTCTGATTAGGCCCCAACTTCCTTAATAAGACTTCTATAGCACAAGAATTAAAATCCAGAATCAATAAATGTGATGGATTCAAACTAAAAAGCTTCTTCAAAGAAACAATCAGTGAAGTGATGGTATAGTGATGCCACCTAGATTTGGGGAGCAAATTTTTCCCACATGCACATCAGATAAAGCACTAATCTCTAGGATATATTAAGAACTCAAAAATATTAACACCAAAAAAACAAATAACCCAATCAATAAATGGGCCAAGAAATTGAACTGACTCTTCTTAGAAGATGATATACAATTAATCAACAAATATATGAAAAAATGTTCAACATCTCTAGCAATTAGAGAAATGCAAATCACAACTACTCTAAGAGTTCATCTCACTCCAGTCAGAATGGCAGCTATTATGAAGATATAACAATAAGTGTTGGCAAGGATGTGAGGAAAAAAGTACACTCATACATTGCTGGTGGGACTTGCAAATTGGTGCAGCCAAAATGGAAAGCAGCATGGAGATTCTTTGGAAAACTTGGAATGGAACCACTATTTGACCCAGCTATCCCTCTCCTCGGTCTATACCCAAAGGACTTAAAAACAGCATACTACAGGGACACAGCTATATCAACGTTTATAGCAGCACAATTTACAATAGCTAAACTGTAGGACCAACATAGATGTCCTTCAATTGATGAACAGTTAAAGAAACTGTGATACATACACACACACACACACACACACACACACACACACACACATACTATTCAGCATTAAAAGAGAATAAAATCATGGCATTTGCAGGTAAATGGATGGAGTTGAGAATATAATGGTAAGTAAAGTTAGCCAGTCCCCAAAAAACAAATGCTGAATGTTTTCTCTGACATAAGGATTTCTCTGATATAAGGATGCTGATTTATAATGGGGTTGGGTGAGTAGCTTGGGAGGATTAGACAAACTATAGGTAGGGAAAAGGGAGGGAGGGAGGGACAGGGAAATGAAATAGGAAAGATGGTAGAATGAGATGGACATCATTATCCTAACTACATGTATGAAGTCATGAATGGTGTGACTCTAATTTGTGTGCAACCAGAGGTATGAAAAATTGTGCTGTATATGTGTAATATGAATTGTAATGCATTCTGCTGTCATATATAACAAATTAGAATAAAATAATAATAATAATAATAATAATAATAATAATAATAATAAAAAGAACAGAAGATGCCAAGTTTCACCGGAAGGTGGCAGCATGTGCACAGTCAAAAGAGAGTTCCTCTGTCTGGGTCCCCACCAAAGAACATGCAGAGGAACTGTCAGCCTGGAGGCATTTCCGGCTTCTCATCCTTCCATATCTACCTAAAGAATCTAAATGCAATGAAGTCCCCCTTCACACCACTGGAAAGGAGGGTAAGCTTTTAAATTGTCCCTACTGGGCCCAGGTGTTGCCTCTTTATAACAGACTCATCAGTAATCTCCCTAAATATTGGACATCATTTAAAAAACAGTTGCAAAACATTTTTTTTAATTCCAAATGTTTGAGAAGTGAAGGGTATAGAAGACTTTTAAAGATGAGCTTAGATACTCTTGTTTTGAGAGGAAGTCAGCTAAGGCTGGGAGTCAAGACCTCATTTACAGATATTTTTTGATTAGCTACAATACTGTATGCCTAACCATGTTGCTAAGCCTAACGGGGTTTTTTAAAACAACTTTCACACAACTTGCCATAAATGGGTACTAATAGTAATAAATTGTAAGTGTAGAGTCCTTTCATAGATTTTTCCTGGGGGATGAGAAAAATGAATATTCATAACCTGCAGAAGTAATGTGCTGAAATTTGGTATTTGCATGTTAAAAAAAAATAAGGTGGCAGGGAGCTGGGACATATTTCAGTGGTAGAGTGTTTATCTAGAATGCACGAGGCCCTGGTTCCATCCCCAGCAATAATAATAATAATAATAATAATAATAATAATAATAATAATACAGTGCCTTGTGGATCGGGGAAAGGTACACAACTTGGGGAAGACCTGAGTTTGAGTGCAGCATAGAGACCTAGCCACTTAACCCCTGAGTCCCTTGTTTGGGTGCCCAACTGACCCCAAGCAGACCTTATTTTCACAGTATTTAATACTATCTGCTCCATGTAAGTTTGCAGAACAAGCTTGAATGATAACATTAATGCTATCAGTGTGGTGGGGAGGACTGAATGAGATAATAAACACAGGCAGGCATTTTCTTCATAAAATGCTGCGAGATGGTGTGTATTGTTATAGGCTAGTTGTGTTAGTCAGCCAGAAGGGAGCCTGGAGCAGGAAGGGAGGGTCACTGTCCACTGAGACCCTGGCAAGGCTCCTTAGAGGTGAGAAGGGTTTGAAGCTCTGAAGCATCTTTCTCCATCACTACCAGCCAGGCTGAGTCCGGTGGACGTGTACCAGGCAGCAGGGGCCACTGTGCCCTCCGTCATCTGAGGGGGACTTGAGCCCTAATCTGGCCCTGATTCTGTGCTCCAGAGCATGGAAACACATCCCTCTGGGCTAGGTCCTCTCTGCACAGCCAGGAGTGGTTTTCCAGCCAGTTGGGCCTCATCCTGCATCTGCAGGACCCCTCCCATCCCCACCTCACACATATTAGCATCCTCAGAAAAAAGAGTCTCAATCCATTCAGAATCATGTTATTGCCACTATGATTATTATAGTTATGACTATGACAGTCATTGGGAGGAAGATCACCCAAATGCATGAAGGCAGAGGAAGCGAGGCCTCTGTGTCTCTGGGCCAAGCTAGACAGCCAGCAAATAGAGGCATCAGCGTGCCTTCTGCCAGGCTCCCCCAGGTATGTGGGGAAGCAGCATGTGTCCAGGGTGTGGGGCAGCTGTACTGCAGTGGGAGGAAGTCCTCTCTGTCTCCTCCACTGGAGACATGTGCAATGACCTTCCTTATTGTCCCTGGTACGCCCCACATCCTCCTCACCCGCTCTGTGAGAGCCCCAGGCCAGCCCCTCATCACCTGTTGCCTGTATCTTTACCCCCTCATTGCCCTCTTCTGGGTTCCCCCAGCCCCTCTAGTCCAGCCCTGTGAGGACCCTCTCTAGCACCAGGTGTCCAGTCATTTCCCTGTTCAAAATCAGCAGGAGCTTCTCCTTGCTCAGAGAAGATATGACAAAGTCTTCCCCGTGGCTTGAAAAACCTTCAAAGACAGGTGCCATCATCTGAATGTGCACCCCCAAATTTACATGTTGATATCCTAACCCCCAAGGCCTTGAAAGATGGCACCTCTGGGGAGGTGATTAGGTCCTGAGGGTAGAGGCTCTGTGATTGGCATGAGTGCCCCATAAAGAGGCCCCACAGGACCCTCGCCCTTCCATCACTCGAGGACACAGCAAGAAGGTGTTATCCAGAAAGTAGTTCCTTCCAAAGCCTCTAGAACAGTGAGAAATAACCATGCTGTTTATAAGCTGCCCTGTATATTAAAGTTAAAGTGTCCCAAGCAGACTAAGACACTGGCCACCCCCTCCTCAAATGCAACCCCAGAAAGACAGATGCCCCACCTGAACAGGCCCAGCCTCTTCACATCCCCACTCCTGCTCTGGAACCAGGTTATTCCCACAGTGCGATCTTCTAGAAGTACCTCATCACCCTGCCAATAGCCTCTCAAGGTCTTTCAAAGCCCACCTTCTCCAAATATTTGCCAGTGTTGGATTATTTCCTCCTTGGCCTCTCCTGCCTGTCTGTATTCAAGATGCAAGCCCTCAGCTCTGGGCCACTAAGCTCACACTGCTGGTTCCCTGAGCCTGCAGTCCCTGGAGTTCTGGGTCTGAGTTGTGGTCCCCTTCAGTACTAAGCACCAGCAATGGTTGGAGCTGTACACATTTCTGGTGAGTTGAAAGTGGATTTCTCCACTTGCTTTGATTTGTTCTCACAGTGGCCCTGGCTGGAATGAGCACGGTGCTGTAAAGGGACATAAGAGGCCTAGCGACTTGGCCTGAGTCATGCACCAAGGTGACATAAGCATGCACAGAGCCTTGTGCAGTCCAGAAGAAGCAAGGTGGGCCCACCAAGATGGCATTCTCTGTGAGCACGGTCCTGTAACACGGTAAGAATCCAGATCTTGTATCTGGATCCCGGTTTCATGATTTCCCTTCCACCTGTACAGTCCTGGGGACATTTCTTCACCTCTCTGAATGTCAGTCCCCTTATTTATAAAATAAATGTCATCATAGCTCCCTCATAAGAGTGCTGGGGCCTATCGTCGTGTGGAAGAGCAGCATTGATTCAGGCACACACCGCCACAGAGGTAAAGCTTTGTGAGATAAGATCAGCACCAAAACCACTCAAAAACAACAGGTTCAGGCTTCTCTTTGTGCCTGGGAATAGTGGTGGGGTCCAAAGTACCATCCCAGGAATGGGGAGGAGGAGGAGAGGCTAGAAAAACATCCCCTGGTCGTCTGAGTACATTCCCAAGATACCAGGCCACCATCAGCAATTCCCAGGCCACGGTTGCTGTCCTTGCCTCCCCCAGGCCCTGGGAAAGTGCACAAATTGAGCTCATTCCACAAGCTGCTGTCTCCTGTTCTCAGGCCCAGTCATGACCCTCCGTGCTATTTGATACGCAGAGAGCCAGGTATGGGCCTAAGTTGGACGCGATCCTGTGGCCGTTCCCGGGCTTGCCTGGAAAGAGTTGGAGTTGGCAACTGGAAGAGATGTCTCTGTGCTTCTCCAGATACGTTAACTGAAAGGGAATCCAGTTTCCCAGGTAGCAGCAAGGAGGCTGAGGAAGAGTTTCAACCTGGAGTCAGCCTGCAGGATCCAAATTTCTGCCCATCCCCACCGAATTTCATGGCTCAATGAAGAGTACCGACAGCGGACACTCCGCCAAGGCAATCAGCAGTCAGCATCTTGAACAGCTGAAATTTCCACCGCCATTCTCCGACAGATCTCAACAACAAAACAGGTGTGTGGCACTCAGCCCATCCCCCATACATCGGGAACTCGCATAAAATCTCTCCTAGGCCTGCCGGGGGAGGGAGAATCAGAGTGAGCCTGCATAAAGACTAGGGGGGAACTAGAGGCACCTGACCTGCAACCCCCCCTACCCATCTGCAGCCAAAACGAAACCTGTCTAGCTAGAGCTGGGGGAGGGGCAAGCAGGAAAAATCCAATGGACAGAGTGCCTGGGATCCCAATTGCCAACTGTGGGACCCCGGAGATCCAGGCCCACTGATTCGTGCGGCCTGCCCTGCGGCTACAGAAGGCGTGGCGCCCCAGGGAAGCCATTAATTAGCAAGCAGGGAGAGGCTCGGCTGAGACCAGGTGGAATCCCGCCAGCCAAGCCCACACTGACCCCCGGGCTGAGTTCGGGAGTTTAGACGGGGAAGGAAGCGGTACAGTCCCATCCCCCACAGCGGACACTCCGCCAAGGCAATCAGCAGTCAGCATCTTGAACAGCTGAAATTTCCACCGCCATTCTCCGACAGATCTCAACAACAAAACAGGTGTGTGGCACTCAGCCCATCCCCCATACATTGGGAACTCGCATAAAATCTCTCCTAGGCCTGCCGGGGGAGGGAGAATCAGAGTGAGCCTGCATAAAGACTAGGGGGGAACTAGAGGCACCTGACCTGCAACCCCCCCTACCCATCTGCAGCCAAAACGAAACCTGTCTAGCTAGAGCTGGGGGAGGGGCAAGCAGGAAAAATCCAAAGGACAGAGTGCCTGGGATCCCAATTGCCAACTGTGGGACCCCGGAGATCCAGGCCCACTGATTCGTGCGGCCTGCCCTGCGGCTACAGAAGGCGTGGCGCCCCAGGGAAGCCATTAATTAGCAAGCAGGGAGAGGCTCGGCTGAGACCAGGTGGAATCCCGCCAGCCAAGCCCACACTGACCCCCGGGCTGAGTTCGGGAGTTTAGACGGGGAAGGAAGCGGTACAGTCCCATCCCCCACAGCGGACACTCCGCCAAGGCAATCAGCAGTCAGCATCTTGAACAGCTGAAATTTCCACCGCCATTCTCCGACAGATCTCAACAACAAAACAGGTGTGTGGCACTCAGCCCATCCCCCATACATTGGGAACTCGCATAAAATCTCTCCTAGGCCTGCCGGGGGAGGGAGAATCAGAGTGAGCCTGCATAAAGACTAGGGGGGAACTAGAGGCACCTGACCTGCAACCCCCCCTACCCATCTGCAGCCAAAACGAAACCTGTCTAGCTAGAGCTGGGGGAGGGGCAAGCAGGAAAAATCCAAAGGACAGAGTGCCTGGGATCCCAATCGCCAACTGTGGGACCCCGGAGATCCAGGCCCACTGATTCGTGCGGCCTGCCCTGCGGCTACAGAAGGCGTGGCGCCCCAGGGAAGCCATTAATTAGCAAGCAGGGAGAGGCTCGGCTGAGACCAGGTGGAATCCCGCCAGCCAAGCCCACACTGACCCCCGGGCTGAGTTCGGGAGTTTAGACGGGGAAGGAAGCGGTACAGTCCCATCCCCCACAGCGGACACTCCGCCAAGGCAATCAGCAGTCAGCATCTTGAACAGCTGAAATTTCCACCGCCATTCTCCGACAGATCTCAACAACAAAACAGGTGTGTGGCACTCAGCCCATCCCCCATACATTGGGAACTCGCATAAAATCTCTCCTAGGCTTGCCGGGGAGGGAGAATCAGAGTGAGCCTGCATAAAGACTAGGGGGGGAACTAGAGGCACCTGACCTGCAACCCCCCCTACACATCTGCAGCCAAAAGGAAACCTGTCTAGCTAGAGCTGGGGGAGGGGCAAGCACGAAAAATCCAAAGGACAGAGTGCCTGGGATCCCAATTGCCAACTGTGGGACCCCGGAGATCCAGGCCGACTGATTCGTGCGGCCTGCCCTGCAGCTACAGAAGGCTAGCAGGAGAAACCAGGAGGCTAGAGGCAAGGCCCTCGAGACTGGGCAGCTGGAAATTGCAGGCCCGCCGGCGACAGTTCACCCACTGCCCGCATAGGTGGGCGGTAGGAGAACACCCGGCCGCAGGTGACCGATCACCCGCCTGCGGCCTGTGATACTGGGCGGCTGGAGACCGCCTGCCTGCCGCGACTGGGAGCTGAAATCAAACAGAGACAGTTCAGTCATACCACCTCCTCAGGACACCCCGGCAAGGAACTGGGGCCAGTCATAGCGAAGTAGTGTCGTCACTGGAGCTCGGACGTCGGATCTGCCTTCACAGTGGAACCCACGTCAGCAGGCATAGTTTAACAACACTAAGGAGAGGCATCAGAGTAATACAGAACCGAAACAAATCTATAGAAGAGAACAGAAACACGACAATCAAATAGAGCTGGAAAGCAACGGGGACAACATGAGAAAACAAGGGAAAAAAGGAGTACAAACAATGCAAGACAACTTAATTCTACAAGAGGACATAGAAACATCAGAAGCAGGGATAGGGAAAGAACTCAAGGCATACCTAACTCAAATGGAAAGGAATATTAGAGAAGACATGAGACAGCAAGTCCAAGCAATAAAAATATATTTTGAAAATGAGTTAAACAAACAAATTCAAATGGCAAAGAACGAGCTCTACCAGGAGATAGAGATCTTAAAAAAGAATCAAAATATAATCCTAGAATTGCAGGAAACTATAAACCAAATTAAAAACTCAAACGAGAATATTACAAATAGACTTGATCAAGTAGAAGTCAGAACATCAGATAATGAAGACAAGGTTTATCAACTTGAAAAGAGTATAGTCAACACAGAAAAGATGCTTAAATCCCATGAGCAATCTATTCAAGAGATATGGGATGCCATTAAAAAACCAAACTTGAGAGTCATCGGGATAGAAGAAGGCACAGAGATTCAAACCAAAGGAATGGACAGCATATTAAATGAAATAATTGTAGAAAACTTCCCAGAGATGAAAGATGGAATGGATTGCCAAATCCTGGAAGCCTACAGGACCCCAAACATTCAAAACTATAATAGACCAACTCCAAGACACATAATTATGAAGATAGCCAACATACAGGACAAGGAGAGAATATTAAAAGCTACCAGAGAAAAGAGACAGATTACATTCAGGGGTAAACCAATTAGGTTAACGACTGATTTCTCAGCACAGACTTTGAAAGCGAGAAGATCCTGGAACAATGTATTTCAAACGCTGAAAAATAATGGATTTCAACCAAGAATACTGTATCCAGCAAAATTGAGCTTTAGATTTGACAACGAAATTAAAATCTTTCACGATAAACAAAAGCTAAAAGAATTTGCAGCAAGAAAACCAGCACTGCAAAGCATTCTGAGCAATATACTACAAGAAGAGGAATTGAAAAATAGTGCCCAAAACTAACAACAAGAGGTATCTCAGTAAAGGAGGAAGAAAATAACCAAAAAAGTAAAACTAGCCAAACTAAAATAAATAAATAAAGAAGCATGACTGGAAGTAAAAATAATATCTCAATTGTAACTTTAAATGTTAATGGCCTAAACTCACCAATCAAGAGACATAGGCTAGCAACCTGGATCAAAAAAACAAATCCAACAATATGCTGCCTTCAGGAGACTCATATGATAGGAAAAGACATACACAGGCTGAAGGTAAAAGGTTGGGAAAAATCATACCACTCACATGGCCCTCGGAAGCAAGCAGGAGTGGCCATACTCATATCAAATAAAATCAACTTCAAACCTAAGTTAATTAAGAAGGATAAGGAAGGACACTATATACTGTTAAAAGGGACCATCCACCAACAAGACATAACAATTATCAATTTGTATGCACCAAACAATGGAGCTGCAATCTACATAAAACAAACGCTCCTCAAGTTCAAGAGTCAAATAGACCATAACACAATAATTACGGGTGACTTCAACACACCGCTCTCGCCATTAGACAGATCCTCTAGACAAAAACTGAATAAAGAAACTATAGAACTCAACAGCACAATCAATAACCTAGACCTAACTGACATATATAGAATATACCAACCATCATCAAGTGGATACACGTTCTTCTCAGCAGCACATGGATCCTACTCAAAAATAGACCATATATTATGCCATAAGGCAAATCTTAGTAAATATAAAAGTGTGGAGATAATACCATGCACCATATCTGACCATAATGGAATGAAATTGGAAATCAATGATAAAAAAAGGAAGGAAAAATCCTACACCACATGGAAAATGAACAATATGTTATTGAATGATCAATGGGTTACAGAAGACATAAAGGAAGAGATAAAAAAATTCTTAGAGTCAAATGATAATACAGACACAACATACCGGAATCTATGGGACACAATGAAAGCAGTTTTAAGAGGGAAATTCATATCCTGGAGTTCTTTCATCAAAAAAAGAAAAAACCAACAAATAAATGAACTCACACTACACCTCAAAAACCTAGAAAAGGAAGAACAAAACAACAGCAATTATAGTAGAAGACAAGAAATAATTAAAATTAGAGCAGAAATAAACGAAATTGAAACAAAAAAAACCATTGAAAAAATTGATAAAACTAAAAGTTGGTTCTTTGAAAAAATAAATAAGATAGACAAGCCCTTAGCTATGCTAACAAAAAGAAGAAGAGAGAGAACTCAAATTACTAATATACGGGATGAAAAAGGCAATATCACAACAGACACTACAGAAATACAGGAGATAATTAGAAACTATTTTGAAACCCTATATTCTAATAAAATAGAAGATAGCGAAGATATCGATAAATTTCTTAAGGCATATGATTTGCCCAGATTGAGACAAGAAGACACACACAATTTGAACAGACCAATAACAAAGGAAGAAATAGAAGAAGCCATCAAAAGACTACCAACCAAGAAAAGCCCTGGACCTGATGGGTATACAGCGGAGTTCTACAAAACCTTCAAAGAAGAACTAATACCAATACTTTTCAAACTATTTCAAGAAATAGAAAAAGAAGGAGCTCTTCCAAATTCATTCTATGAGGCCAACATCACCCTGATCCCAAAACCAGACAAAGACACTTCAAAGAAAGAAAACTACAGACCAATATCTCTAATGAACTTGGATGCAAAAATTCTCAATAAAATTCTGGCGAATCGAATACAAAAACATATCAGGAAACTTGTGCACCATGATCAAGTAGGATTCATCCCTGGGATGCAAGGCTGGTTCAATATACGGAAATCAATACATGCTATTCACCACATCAATAGGCTTAAAGACCAGAACCATATGATCATCTCGATAGATGCAGAAAAAGCATTTGACAAAATACAACATCCCTTTATGTTCAAAACATTAGAAAAACTAGGGATATCAGGAACTTACCTCAACATTGTAAAAGCTATATATGCTAAACCTCAGGCTAGCATCATCCTAAATGGAGAAAAACTGAAGGCATTCCCTCTAAAATCTGGAACAAGACAGGGATGTCCTCTATCACCACTTCTATTCAATTTAGTTCTCGAAGTACTAGCCAGAGCAATTAGACAGACAAAAGAAATTAAAGGCATAAAAATAGGAAAAGAAGAAATTAAATTATCGCTATTTGCAGATGACATGATAATTTACTTAACAGACCCAAAAGGATCTACAAAGAAGCTGCTAGAGTTAATAAATGAATTCAGCAAAGTGGCAGGATATAAAATCAACACGCACAAATCAAAGGCATTCCTGTATATCAGCAACAAAACCTCTGAAATGGAAATAAGGAAAACCACTCCATTCACAATATCCTCAAAGAAAATAAGATACTTGGGAATCAACCTAACAAAAGAGGTGAAAGATTTATACAATGAAAACTACAGAACCTTAAAGAGAGAGATAGAAGAAGATCTCAGAAGATGGAAAAATGTACCCTGTTCATGGATAGGCAGAACTAACATCATCAAAATGGCGATACTACCCAAAGTTCTCTACAGGTTTAATGCGATGCCAATCAGAATCCCAAAGACATTTCTTGTAGAAATAGATAAAGCAATCATGAAATTCATATGGAAAAACAAAAGACCCAGAATAGCAAAAGCAATTCTAAGCAGGAAGTGTGAATCTGGAGGTATAGCGATACCAGAGCTCAAACTGTACTATAAAGCAATAGTAACAAAAACAGCATGGTACTGGTACCAAAACAGGCAGGTGGACCAATGGTACAGAATAGAGGACACAGAGACTAATCCACAAAGTTACAACTATCTTATATTTGATAAAGGGGCTAAAAACATGCAATGGAGGAAGGATAGCATCTTCAATAAATGGTGTTGGGAAAATTGGAAATCCATATGCAACAAAATGAAATTGAATCCCTTTCTCTCGCCAGCCACAAAAGTTAACTCAAAATGGATCAAGGAGCTAGATATAAAAACAGAGACACTGCGTCTGATAGAAGGAAAAGTTGGCTATGATCTACATATTGTGGGGTCGGGCTCCAAATTCCTTAATAGAACGCCCGTAGCCCAAGAGTTAATAACAAGAATAAACAAATGGGACCTACTTAAACTAAAAAGTTTTTTCTCAGCAAGAGAAACAGTAAAAGAGGTAAATAGAGAGCCTACATCCTGGGAACAAATTTTTACCCCTCACACCTCAGATAGAGCCCTAATATCCAGAATGTACAAAGAACTCAAAAAATTAAACAATAAGATAACAAATAATCCAATCAACAAATGGGCCAAGGACCTGAACAGACACTTCTCAGAGGAGGACATACAATCAATCCACAAGCACATGAGAAAATGCTCACCATCTCTAGCAATCAGAGAAATGCAAATCAAAACCACCCTAAGATACCATTTCACTCCTGTAAGATTGGCAGCCATTATGAAGTCAAACAACAATAAGTGTTGGCGAGGATGTGGGGAAAAGGGCACACTTGTTCACTGCTGGTGGGACTGCAAAATGGTGAGGCCAATTTGGAAAGCAGTATGGAGATTCCTGGGAAAGCTGGGAATGGATCCACCATTTGACCCAGCTATTGCCCTTCTTGGACTATTCCCTGAGGACCTTAAAAGAGCACACTATACGGATACGGCCACATCAATGATTATAGCAGCACAATTCACAATAGCTAGACTGTGGAACCAACCTAGATGCCCTTCAATAGACGAGTGGATAAAAAAATTGTGGCAGCTATACACAATGGAGTATTATGCAGCACTAAGAAACGACAAAATCATAGAATTTGCAGGGAAATGGATGGCATTAGAGCAGATTATGCTAAGTGAAGCTAGCCAAGCCCTAAAAAACAAATGCCAAATGTCTTCTTTGATATAAAGAGAGCCACTAAGAATAGAACAGGAAGGAAGAGCATGAGGAAAAGACTACCAGTAAACTAAGACGAATGGGGGGAGAGAAAGGAAGAGAGAAGGGAAAACATATGGAAATGGTAGGAGACCTTCAGTGATACACAAAATTATAAGAGGTTATGAGGGGAAAGGGGGTGGGGGGAAAAAAGGGGAGAGAACTGAACAACAGCAGAGGAGGTAGAGAGGGAAGATGGGAGGGGAGGGGAGGGGAGGGGGGATAGTAGGGGATAGGAAAGGTAGCAGAATACAACAGTCACTAATATGCCATTATGTAAAAACGTGAGTATGTAACAGAAGTGAGTCTGTATTATGTATTTGGGGAGTTCAAATCTCAATTGAGTCGAATGTATGAAAGATGATATGTCTTGAGCTCTGTAATGTTTTGAACAATCAATAAAAAAAAAAAAAAAAAAAATGAAGAGTACCGCTCACATGGGCACCATAGAATTCGAGGAGGATTAATGGCTACTTCCAGAAGAGCTTGCCCAGCACCACACACGGCAGATTCCCACTTGGCTGAGGGGGTTGTTGGTGGTGATGGCAGTGTGGACGGTAGTTGATGCTGACACAGGCCCAATGGATATTTCTACCCCCACTTCACAGTTCAAGATGCGAAGTGCCTTGCTCAAGGTCACGGCATGGGTCCATGGCAGACCTAATTCCGGTTTCACTCTGTTTCAGGTGCCCTAAGAAGGAGGAGCTGGGCCCAGAATGGCAGTCTTCCCAGAGAATCAGTGACTCAGGAAGATCCAAACCCAAACCAAGCTGAGCTGAACAGCCAGGTGAAACACCCAGGGACTCCAGACCCTTTCTCGGAACCAGGAGGTAATGGCATCAACTGTTAGGAAGGTTGCTCTGCTGCCCAGACACGCCAGCCCAGCAGAGCTCACCACCAGCCCCGCCCCGTGCCTGACATTTAACTGGCTGCAAGCAGCGGGCGGGAGGGGTCTCCTAGAGGAGCCCCACCCACACCAGTGACTCCCAGCAGCAAAGGCAGGAGGCTCAGCCTTGCCTGGGCCACAGAACATGCCACCTGTCTAGGCCCCGTGGGCCATTGTTCTACTCCAGGGGGAGCCCACTCAAAAGCAGCATTTACCACCCACCAACTCAGGCCAGAGGTCAGGAACTGGGTCAGTGTTAGGACTAAAAGGAGGAGTGACCCCAAGAGTAACAAATGGCCTGGGGATTTACAGGCTAGGGCACCAACTGCGCTGTGGTTATTGTCCTCTGGTTGCTGGGAGCTCACCTTTGACTTGTCTTTGCAGAGGTCCAGGCACCTATACCATGGCATGGCAGGTGCTCCATAGACACCTGTTGGAAGAACAAACAGGAGTCATTATCATTGAAGGGAGCTTGTGGTGCCCTCTGGCAGCACTCTGTCTGGTCCTCCCAGCAGCTCTGAGGGTTGACCTCTGTGGGCCTTCCTGTCCACCCATCCACATGAGGCTCCTCCAGACCTCTCAACCATAAGCATCAGCACTGAGGTTTCTGAGCACAGACCCCACAAAAGACCCCTGATGCTGCCCTGGAAGGTGGGCAGCTGCCTGCATGCTCTGAGATAGGGGCCAACTCTCTGCTTCTTTCTCCCCGTTCTCCTGCACTGGCTTTGGGGAGCCGGCCATTTGGGCTCCTCCTGGGCTGCTCCCCCGGCTGTGACTCTCTGGCTTCTCCGAACACCAAGAACCCGCTGAGGCATTTTCGAGAGTGATGGCTTTTGAACAGGAGATCTGGGCTCCCCGCTGGCAATGGGTCCCTGGCAAGTCACAAAACACTTCTGTTCCTCGTTCCCCACACCTGTTCTACAGGCTGTGGAGACGTGGATTAAATGAAATGGAAATGGGAAAGGTCCTCGGTTATCTGGTGCTAGAAAAATTGTGAGGGATAAAGAGAAAATGCGTTCCCCGCAGTTATTGTTAGGCCAGACCCACAGATGCTGCAGCCGCAGTAACTGGCTCTGGCCAGGGCTAATCCCTGGGGCAGTGTCTGTCTGCACCCTCACACCAGAGGCTCTCCCCCTGGCCACTCCTCCCTGGCTACCCCATGACCACCCACTGCCCTTTCACCCTCACCAGGCTCCCTCACCTCCAGGGCCTCCCAGTGCCCAGTGAACTGCACGTGAGTCTCGTCCAGACTAGATCCTGGCATCTGGCCCCCTCTACCATCCTCCCTGACCTGCTGCAGCCCTTGCCTCCCAAAGTCCCATCCAGTCTGTGGCACAGTTGCAAAACCCGGAGATCCTGCCTGTGATGTCCCTCCCATGTCCATCTTGAACTCCTCCTCTCTCCAGTTGTTTGAGAGCAGCTCCAGTTCTCTGGGGCGCCTGGTTCTACCCTCACCTTCCTTTTGAACCAGTGGCTGAACCTCTGTCTGTTCCTCCTTGGGGAGAAGGAACCCTCCACATGGCCCATCTGTGGGGCAACAGAGAGTGGAGGAGAGACGGGAAGGGCGAGGCCGGGATGGACGCCTGACGTCACATGAGTGGAAATGTGCCTGAGAGAGGCCCTGGTGACTCATTGACCACAGGGCCCTGAGCCTGGCACCTCATAACTACCCGGTAAACATGCAGTTGCTCAGGCTCACACCGACATGCAATATGTGATTTTTATTGTTTTCAAAACCATCCCAAGAATGCGGGCATCGAGGATCCAGTGGCCCCTTCTGCAGCCTTCCCCTGTGGACCCTGTGCTTGAGCAGCAGTGGAAGAAGGGCAGACGTCCCCCATCCTAAAACACATCGGCAGGCCAGAGACGACCCTGAGCCCTTGGTGAGGCCGCTGTCTGGGTGGTGCAGGGGAGGCTGCTTTCCCAGTCCCACAGACATGTCCAGAAGGAGGCCCGGGGACAGTGGCCTCCTACTGTGTTCTGAGTTTTAGCACTTACATTTCCTCCCAGATTGGAACTTCTGAAGTCTGGTGCTGCTCACTAAGTTGCAGGCAACATGGCCTCCCACAAGCAGGGAGATGTTGCTATGAGACACTGGCCATCAGCCGCCTGGCCTCTGCACCCTCAGAAGCAGAGATTGGAACTGTTCTGTGGGGGGTCAGCAGGGGCAGGGTGGTGGCAGGAGGAAGTGCCCAGGACAGGAGCCTGGGAACTGGCTTTACATTTGGAGTCTGCTGCTCACCATGTGTGTACCTTGACCCTCTGCCCACAGGACCTTAGGGAATTAGGGAATTGACTCAAATCACTGGCCCTCAAACAGGTGCACATTGGAAGCACCTGGAAAGCCTATTAGAACATGGATGCTGTCCCCAAGCTTCACACTCAGCAGATCAGGTGAGGCCTGAGTCATTCTAACAAGTTCCTGGATGGGACCACCCACCCAGGGACCACACTTTGAGAACTACTGGCCAAACTGATGACTGGGGCTTCTTCCAGCCCTGAAATGTATGGATTTTCTCTTTGAGAAGCAGCATAATATGGGAAGAAGAAATTAAGGTGGGAAAAGGAATTTTAGAAGAAGCAAGAGAAGTTTCCAAACACTTTGATTAATCGTGACAACCAGTAATGCCTCGCTACCGCCGGGGCCCAGCAGCTGTGGGGCCAGGGCCTAACGGGATGGCTCTCCTCCCTCGGCTCTCAGGGGTTCTTTTTAGTTGGTCTTCATGGATCCCACATCTGAGACCATTTTTATGACAGCATCTGCATGAGTCTGTAATGAAATACGTTATGTGAAAACACGTTGAAAATATGAAGAGCAAGGCAGGGGGTTTATTTTTAACGTATGTTTATATTTTCTGCTTTATCTCCTCCAAAAAAAAAAAATGATGATTGAGATAAAAGACACAGACATCGTTGATGGGAGACGGTTGAGTGGGGTGGAATTGAATTGACTTGAATTAAATAAGAGTCTCATTATCCTTTATAGTATCCAAACACTGAAACGTGGAGGGAAAGCCAGGATAACACTTCACCATGTCAAAGTCTCTTGCCTGGGCTCCAGAGACACTAAAGACCATCTCCCTCGGGTGGGAAGTAGGCACCAACAGCAACTGGTGCATAATGACTGTGGGTACCCTGGGAGCCACGTGGAGGTGTGTTCCTTCCTACCTGTGACCCTGGACTCCAGCTGCCCAAACACCTTGGGTCAGAGCATTCAGTGGCCAGGTCTCACTGTTACAGTCTGCGCTCCCCAGCCCTGGCCAACGTCTGTCCCTCCATCTCCACACCCTTCATAGTGCCAAGGTCTCTGCCTGTATTTGTAAGTACAGCAGAGCACTTAGAACTGTCCTAGGCCCCGGGACACAGGCTATCTGTCTATGCAGCTCAGCTTCTCCGTCCCAACATCTACATTTGCCTCTCCCTGCCCCATACAGAAGCTTATAGATCTAGAGGCTAAAGGCTGATTTCAGAGTTTTCCATGAGCAATGTCACCTCAGACCCTGGAGCAGCCAGGGTTTCTGCAGCAGGCCGTGTGCCTTTGAGGGCTCTGCTCAGCCATGAGTCTTTCCAGAAGGTGAGGAGTCTGGCGAACAAGGGGCCAAGCCCACCTGGAGCCCCTCAACATCTGGACAGGCTCCTGTAGACACATCTGCACCTGGGAGTGGCCAAGGCTTGACTATTTCAGAAGAAATGTGAAGGGGCCGAGACAGCCACATAGCTGTGTAGGAAGCCTTTGGGGATCAGGTCAGAGCTGGAGCAGGGGGTACGATAGACCTTTGGCCACAGGTCCTGCCAACCCTCAGCCTGCCTATAACACTAAGGTTAAATGGCAGCTTCACAGAGGAATTGCATTCTATTTGCACAGGGAAAGAGGCCAAAGGGAGGCAGAGGGGGCTGGAGTCCTGGCAGCCCCCAGACTCGCCTCTGTGTCTGGCCGGAGGAGCCAGCCAATAGCGCACCACCCCCCACCTGCTGGCAGATTGTCCAACGTCACCTGAGAGCCCTTCTCAGGGAGTCAGCTGCACCCTCCACCAGAGTTGTTTCAAGCCAAGGTCCTGGTTGCTCTTGAGAACCTCTGTAAGTGGACAGCCGGCCGAGGTGGCGCCAGGCAGCCCAGGCCTCAACAACCCATGGCCTCCTCCTGACCTCTGCACAGGGACAGGTTGAGCCCACAGGGTCATGTGATGTGGTCTCACTGGAGGCACCAAGGACTGGCTTTCAGGGGCCTCGCTGGCATTTAAACAAGCTGCGGCATTGAACTGTCACACACCAAATAGAAGTCCTGGGTCTGGGCTCCAAAAACCAGCCAAACAAGCAACAAATGAAAGAAACTCTAATTAACCAGAGCATTGAGGACTCTGAATGTCCCCACACCACAGGCTCCTGTGAGCCTCACGTGAGCTGCTGAGACAAAAACCAACAATAGAACAGGGTTCAAAGCAAAGGACGCAACAATGGGTGAGGGCACACTAGGTGTACTGTGTTCTGTCTAGGTGGCGCCTTTTTAAAACCATAATTACAAACCAGAATATTCCGTAATCCCCAGACTGTGAGGAGCTTGGAGAGTAGACTGTGCAGGATTTTAAAGAAATGGCTGTTTAGCCAGTGAGTGTGGGAAGCTGGGAAGTCTGAGAACTACCTTCCAGTATTTGATGGGCTATACACAGTGTGCTTGCTTCCACCTGGGTGTTACCAGGGGGTGCTGAGAAACACTCCCCACCATGGAGATGGACCTAAGCTCTCTAGAGAAAGCATGCTCCTGCAGGTCAAGGCCCCCAAAGTCCTGACATCCTTGGGCCAGGACTCCTGCTGCTAGGAATTGCTCTCAGAGAAGTGATCCAATGTAGCACATATTTCCCTCAAGTTCCTGCAGTATAACATGGAAAAGTTTGAAACAACCTCAGCATCCAATACTACGGATTTGTTTCACACATCATAGCATTTAAGTTCACGGCCTCAGTGAAGAGAACAAGGTGCACACAAAATCCACAGTCCATGTGATTCAAATTCTGTAACACGCATGCCTGCCACACGCCAAATGTGAATAAATACGCCAACCAGCTGACAGTGTGCTCATCACCACAAGCTGCATTTATCAGTGATTTCTTCCACTTTGATTTTCCTATATATTTAAAAAATCTACTGCAATGCATAGGCATCATCTTTATAATTTAGAAAAATGTGTACTAGTTACTGATAATGTTCTGAGAGCAGTCATATGCAGAATAGGTGGCGGATCCTGAGCTCCCGTAGCTGGAGCTGCTCAGCGCAGCTTCTCCTTGAGTGTGTTCCTCATTGGGGACCCAGGTCTGCATTGGGCGGAAGTGGAACAAGAGCGTTTCCAGGGGTTGGTGGGATGAAAAGGGGAAAGAGCATTCATGAGTACCTGCTGTGGGCTAGTTGCTGTGTTCCAAAGGTGGGCTTCAGAGTCAGGCAGCTCCTCCGTGAGCTACGGCTAGTGGGATCTGAATCCAGGACTCTGCATCTTCAGCTCACCTTGGAAGCAGTCTCTTCTGCCCACATGTGCCCCGGCCTGCCTGGCCTGTTGGGATCAAGACAGAGACAGGACGTTTGGAAAGGCTGGTGAAGAGTGTTCCTGAAGGTTCCTCTGGCCTCTGGGAGTGGCAGGAGACATGCAGCCCAGACTCCAGGGTCCTGTGGCCAAGCCTCTTCAGGGTCCTCATGTGGATGAAAGCCCCAGGGGATGGACTCCTTCCTAAGTCCCTTCTGTCCCTGATGCAGGAAGCTCCACCCAGGGCAAATCAGCTGTCCCTGTTCAAAACAGCCTGCCTCACCGTGGGCATCGTCCTGGCCTGCAACGGAGGGGCTGTCTCAGGACAGCTGGCTTCCTTTCACAGATGAAAACACTGTCCACCAAGGAGGCCCAGCGCCCAGATGAACCTGGCATGCTACAGAGAGCCCACAGGTCACACCTGGGAGAGCAGTTTCCCAAGGGCTGTCTGACTTTCAAAGGGTGACTTGAGTGAGGGAGCGCCACATTTCAGGAGGGATCTTCTGTGGACACCAAAACAGCAAGTCCTGGATAGTAGTGTTTGGAGTATTGCTTCCACCTGTGCATTCCTCAGCCCCGGCCACCAGCCACACACACAATACAGCACACACACCAGACAACCACACACAGCACATACAACACACACACACACACCAGACAACCACACACAACACATACACCACACACATACACACACACACACCAACCACACACAACACATACCCATGCACACACACCAAACAACCACACACAACACATGCACCAATGCAGACACACACACCAGACATACACACACAACACATACAGCACACACACACACACATACACCAACCACACACAACACATACACCACACACATACACACACATACACCAACCACACACAACACATACCCACGCACACACACCAAACAACCACACACAACACATGCACCAATGCAGACACACACACCAGACATACACACACAACACATACAGCACACACACACACACACCAGACAATCACACACAACACATACACCACTCACACACACATACTAGACAACCACACACAACACATATACCACACTCACAAACACACACCAACCACACACAACACATACCCACGCACACACACCAAACAACCACACAACACATACAGCACACACACACACCAGACAATCACATACAACACATACACCAGACAACCACACGCAACACATACACCACACACATACACACACACACCAACCACACACAACACATACCCACGCACACACACCAAACAACCACACAACACATACACCACTCACACACACACCAGACAACCACACACAACACATGTACCATGCAGACACACACACCAGACATACACACACAACACATACACCACATACACATATACCAGACAACCACACACAACACATACACCACACACACACATACACCAACCACACACAAGACATACACCACGCACACACACCAAACAACCACACACAACACATACACTACACATATACAAACACACACACCAGACAACCACACACAACACATATACCACACACATCAGACAACCACACACAACACATACACCACACACATCAGACAACCACGCACAACACATACACTACACACACCAGACAACCACACACAACACATACACCACACACACACACATACACCAACCACACACAACACATACACCATTTACACACACACACCAAACAACCACATATAACACATACCACCATGTGCACACACACACCAGACAACCCCACACAATACATACACAACACACACACACTAGACAACCACACACAACACATACACCACACATATACATACACACCAGACAACCACACACAACACATACACCACACATATACATACACACCAGACAACCACACACAACACATATACCACACACACACCAAACAATCACACATAGCACATATACCACGCACACACACACACACCATACAACCACACACAACACATACACCACACACACACACACACACACACACACACACACACACACACCAAGCAACCACACACATCTTCCTCTGAGCACCGACTGACTTGGGCCTTCCTGGTCTATCCAGCAGAGTACAGAAAGCAGGTTTTCTGGTTTTCAGGAACATGTTGCCCAGATGCAGAAGAGGTGGGATCTCAGTGGACGGGCCCAGGAGCAGCTCCCTCCTGTGGGCAGTGGAGGTTCAACCTGCCCCCGTAGTCCCCAGATAGTCCAGGGACTCGGCCTCAGGGCCAGCATTACTTTTAGGGACTGTCAGGAAATACAGTTTCCCCCCATCTCAGAACTAGGGGTCAGTTGGAGAAGCTTAAGGAATGCTCTGTTTCTTATTTTCTGATTTGTGTGTGTGTGTGTGTGTGTGTGTGTGTGTGTGTGTGTTACTGGGGATTGAATCCAGGGTGTTTTACCTCTGAGCCACTTCCTCAGCTCCTTTTCAAAAATTTTATGTTTTGAGACAGGGTCTTGCTAAATTTCTTAAGGCTTAGCTAAGTTGCTGAGCGTGTCCTTGAACTTGTAATCCTCCTGTCTCAGCCTGTATAGCCACTGGGATTATAGGCATGGGCCAGCAGGCTCAGCTGATATCCAGGAATTTTAAAGTATCCCTCAGTTTTCTTGAGGCAAGCTATACTTCCATATCCTCCCCCTGAGATATTCTCTAAGAAAAGGCAGGCTCTGACCGTGAGAATTTATTTAAAAGTCAGAAATGCCCAGCCCAAGCACACTTTGTTACCATTCTGCTATCCATTTCTGAATATCCCCTAGGCAACCTCAACAGTCCACTGGATGACCTTGGGGTGTTTATTTGATGTATCTGAATGTCACAGTCATGCTCTATAAAATTAGGGTAGAACCACCAAGATACCTCTCAGTTTGGAATCAGACCACTGAGCCCACCCTGCATTGGTGTAGACCAAGCATTAACAAGCTATGCCTCACTGGTCAAATACGGCCCCCATCTGTTTTTGTGAATAAAGTTTTATTGAAACACAGCCTGCCCATTCATATATATTGCCCATGGATGTGACTGTGCTGCAGTAGCAAAGTTGAGTTGTGCCAACAGACTTGGCCCACAAACCCAAGCATTCACCCTCTGATCTTTTACAGAAAAGGTGTGCTGGCTCCAGGTGATGATGGTTAGAATCTAGGAGCTTGGGTTAGGCAGCAAGAGGCCAGTCGCTCTGCAGTGGTGAGTCTATTTATGTTTCCTGGCTGTGCCCCACCTGGAATCACACAGCAGGTGGCAAACTTATGGGACGTGGTAAGTAGAACTTTCTCCTCATTTTCCTGAAACGACTGCTTCTTGGCTCCAGTGGGTATCCTGTTGGCAGGCACACCGTCCCTCCCACTCCTGTCCCCCCTCCATCACATCCTTTCTGATGGCCTCTTCCAGACTCGGCTGCTGGTAGTTTTAAGTCTGTCCTCAAACAGAAGTCTCCCCTCCCCTCCAGTGTTTTAATTGCTCTTCTCTGGACCACGTCCAGGTTCACTATTTCTTCACAAGTGCCTGTGATCAGAGCTGGGCACTTTCAGGAGAGGCAGACTGTGACTTTGAGCAAGGAGAGCAGCCTTGGCCAGGGCCTTAGGGCAAGGGCCAGGTTTCACATTCAGACAAGGGCTGGAATCCTGATTCTCACCTTCCGGTTACACGACCCTCAGCTGCAGCTGAGGTGACTGTGCACAGTGGCCCGCAGTCTGATGATATGGTGCTCCCAGCCAGCCCTGCAAGACACAACCCAAAGTGCAGAGCTGGCTGTTGGTGCTGTGGGAGACTCCATCAGCAGGGAAGCCAGCTGTGACATCAACTGTGTATATGTGTGTGTGCGCGCACATGCATGTACATACGTATATGTGTACACATATGCATATAGGGTTGAAATCAAAGCTGAGTACTTTAAAGACACAAGTCCACAAATACATGTGTGTACACACACGTGCACACACACTATGTATATACAGTTTTATAAATATGCATTTGTATAGTATATATATATATATATATGCACTGCCTTATACATATACACATATATTTATTTATATTTATTTATTTATGTATACTCATATTTAAAACTAATAAGATGAATCTTCCCAGCTGGGCACTGGGCTCCTGGCAGGGACCTCGCCTCACCCCTCCTTCTGCCCAGCCAGGGGCTGGCCTGGTGTGTGACTTATTGGACTGCCTGAGAAAGAGGATACTAAAGACCACCTTGCAGACCAGCAAAAGAAAATCCAGTAGAATTTAAAGCTATAATGAGGAACTCGATTGCTCAGTAATTATGTGTGAATTCATGTTTTAAACTGAATGCCCTCAGACCCTTGTTTAAAAGTCATTTCGAAGGCTTTCGTTGATGTCCAGTGAGTGGAACCCCTTCCAGTAGGGAGCGTCCTGTCCTTTGCATTCCTAAGTATGGTTTTTGGCTCATCGGGGTTTGACAGGGCTGCTGGGAGGAGGAGATAGAGAGGGAGATGTGACCCTGGAGTGTCCCGAGCCACTGTCACCTGGAGACAGTGCACCTGTGCAATGCCCCGAGAATGTGAGTCTCCAGCCACAAAGACCTAATGCTCACCCTGAGGTTCAGCAGTGCAGAATGCCCCGACTCTTTCGAGGGCCCGACTTCAGCACCCAGCATCCCTCAATGTACTCATGTGATTTTCCCCGGGGAAGATTACCTGAGATGGGTTCTCGGGAGCTCACATACCCCTTATCTGCTAGAGCCAGCAACCCCAGGGTCTGGCAGCCACAGCAACAGGTCCTGACATAAGAGGCTCCTGTCCCTCAGCTAAGAGTCCCCCATCAAAGACACAGATAGTTGGAGGAAGACCATCTGAGAGCCCAGGAGCGCCCCACATGTCTCCCTGTCTCAGCCCCCATTTGCCCTGGGTAACTCCGGGTGTTTTTAAAAAGCAAAAAAGTTGTCAAAGGCCTCTGCTTGCGGCTCCCATTACCCCAGCAGACCCCCTATCTCTAATAGGGATCACCCATTAATGACAGAGACAAGTCCTCAGGAAGATTAAAGGCCTTGTATAATTAAAAAGATAAGAGCCGGCCTGGGAGAAGGAAATTGGGATTCAATTAACAAGAGGCCTCTCCCCCCAGCCTCTCCCAGCTCCGCTATCAAATGTTACACTCAGAAGTGCCCTCTCCACTCGCACAGAGCAAGAGGCTGAAGGCTCTTATTTATGGCTTGCTGGGAGTGGGCCTCGGGCCTCACTTGGCGGGGGCTTTGTTTACTCAGAGCTCAGGAGGGGTGGGGACAGCAGCACAAATCCTGCAGGAGGGGCCGCAAGGTGCTTTTCACTCCTTTTCTTTCCCTTCTCAGTTCCTCTGATCTTCTTGACAGGGGAAGAAAAATACTCAATAGAAGGTCTATTTCCTTCCTCCCTCAGCCTGAGGCTGACACAACAGGCTAAGGGTCACGGCTGAGAAAGCTCTGCGGGGTTATTTGTGTTGGGAAACCACGCTACTTCCCCCTTTCTGTCTTTCTCAGGTTTCCGTGGAGGCAGAAGGAAGATAAGGTTGGAGAGGCAGCTGCCCAAATGGCCCGTGGGACTGGATATGTGGGGTGCCTGGCTCCCAGGGAACCTCACTTATACTGGCCTTCCAGAAGGTTCTGAAGCTGGGATCAGCACAGGGCTCACAAGGGCTGTGCATGAAGCTGGCGTCTGCAGATCGGGACCAGCACCTTGGGCCCCAGCAAACACCAGATCTGTGGGAGATAGCCCTGGGGGCTTTACCAGTGGTCCTGAGAGGTAACCATGAGCTGGGCCCCAGGGCCTTGCAGGAATACCATGGGAGGTCCCTGGATGGATGGATGGATGGATGGATGCATGGATGGATGGATGGATGGATGGATGGATGCATGCATGGATGGATGCATGGATGGATGGATGGATGGATGGATGCATGGATGGGCTATACTTTGAAAGACCCTGCTCTTTCTGAAGGCTGGTGAAGCCCCCACTTGCAGCTTACCCAAGCCTCTCTCCTGGCAGGGACTCACAGAAGCTTGTCAGGACCTCCCCAGTAGGTAGCAGCCTTAGTCTGTCTGTGGGGTCCTCAGAACAGTGAGGTCCACGAGAGCCAAGGAGAACATTCCAGGACATCTGGACAAAGAAGGCAAAACACAGTTGTCAGCTGAGAGGAGTTAGAAACACACAAACAGGGTAAGATCCTCTGGCTATGAGAATTTGCTCCGTGCCCGTTGGCCACCTGGAAGCTGTGTGGAAGGTGGCACCTGAACTTCACCTGATACACCACAGACACTTCCATCTCAAGAGGGCTTAAGCCAAACCCCATATTTTAGCCACCCAATATCTTTGCTTTCCGGGTTCCCTATTCCTGCATGTGCCTCAGGAGGACCTGCTGAGCCCCAGGTGTTTTTCATTCCTCACCTTAGGTTTTCAGTCCGTACCTGGAGGAACAATGCCAGCTCTGCCTACCCCAGATGACAAAACCCATCTGAGGCCAGACACCAACTCCTGTGGGAACATATCAAATTCAAACACAGCACCAAGGCTGGAGACCCCAGCACTGCCCTGGACCCTCTCTCCCATAGGAGTCGCCTCCTTATTGGCTCTCAAAGCAGGGATTCTGTCACACATGATGGCTCTGTGTGAACTACGGAGGGGCTGGACCGGCAAGAGGCTGGCCAACTGACGCAGCTCAGCACAGCAAATCAAGAGCTCCCAAGACCCCCCTCAGAGGCAAAGCACCGCCATTTCTACATAACGCCATCAGGGACTAAAGCAGAATTTTTATTATGGATCAAGGGGTTGACAATGATAGGAATTTTTAGTAGACAGTAGAGGAGAGCAGACTTGAGGAAAAGATATTGGAACAAACAGGGACGTGGTTTCAGAGTGAAGACCAGAGAGAGGATCAGCTAGCTCCCTCATTTCCCAGAAGAAACTGAATGACAGCCCCCACCCTCACCCCACCTGGGTCACCCCCTCCAGGTTCAATGGAGCTGAGGCATGGACTCAAAGGCAGATTGTGCCTAGATCTTAAAGCCACGGCGGTGTCTGCCTGGATCACTCGCTCTTTGGGAAGCCTACTGCCATGACAGGAGGACCCTCAAGCCATGGTGAGGCCCACATGGTGAGGACCTGCAGTTCTGGACAGCAGCCACAAGGAGCTGAGGCCTCCAGCCAGCAGCTGAGCGAGTGAGCCATCTTGGAAGAAGACTCCCAGACCCTGTCAAGCCAAGAGATGACTTCAGCCCCAGGCTGTGCCCTGAGCCCTGTGAGCAGAACCTTCTCATCATGCCAGCCCCATAAAACCATGAGATAATAAATGCTGGTTGTTCGAGTTCACCAAGGTTTGAGGCCATTTGCTCTCTGACGTGGATCACCAGGACAGAGGGCAGATCCCCTTTCCAGTTTCGTTCTGGAGTTTCATGACATACCCACAGTGACTATCTCGTTTCCTTGGTACCCTTACTCACTCTCTGGCGCAAAGGTTGAGGAGCTGCAGCTTGGAGAGATTGAATAGCCCCTTCCAAGTTCACTTCATGCACTGGCAGCAGAGAGACATGAAGAAAGCACGCATCTCGACTTCCCACACATAATCAAGCTGCTGAAATCACCGTCTGTGGACCTCTGTGCCCTGGGCCATTGTCTAGGGCCTGGGTAACTCGTGGCCTGGTGTCTAGGGCACAGGGGCAACTTCAGGTGGAAGTTGTCTGGTATCTCACGTTTGGCACAGCCTGCTAAACAGGCCGCGTATCCCAGCCACCCTCTGACAAGCCTCAATTGAGTGCCTGCCCCATGACAAGTGTCAAAGAAGCCCCGTCTGCAGGCTGCCTTTCCTGGAGGCACAGTTCAATAGGGTGCCAGGGGGTGAAAAAAGAAGAAGAAAAGAAAAAATAAAAAAGCTATAACATTTGAGCTTGAAATGTCACATGGAGCCAAGGCAGTTGTCTGATGGATTGCCCTGTCATCCCCAAGCCAAAAGAGAAAAAAACATCCAGAGCCATCAATTGGTTCCTGCCCTTTTAATCCAAACAATATTTTACAGCATCAGAAAGCAAAGAAATTATTTTCTTAGACATTCGGCTCTGTGTGTGGATTGCTGAGCACTTAGCCAGAAAAGCAGCAAGGAAGCCATTCAATGTCTGCATGTCTGACTGACCCAGGTTGGACGTGGAACAGGCTCCAACAGAGACGAGAGGCTCCGTGGACACAGCCCCACTCACTCCTTCATTGACTCACGCGGAGCCTGCTGTGTACCTAGCTCTGCCCTTGACAGTGAACCTACATGACCCCCGTGTGCACACACTCCAGCTGCCCAGGTTGAAGACTGCTCCTGCCTTCTCTCCACCTGCTCCTCTTTCTGGCTAGATATGTTCTCCAGGGTCTGTCATCTCCTCAGGACACACTCTAGACTTCTGACATCCGTCCCTTGGCTCAGATGCTTGGCTCTTGGATTCAGACCACACTAAGAGCCTTCATCTATGAGGATAAAGCTTTGTTTGCAGGATGGGGTGAGAGACTGTCTCCCCAACAAGATGACCAGCAGCATGAGGTGTGCATGGCAGAAATTTCTAGAAGGACAAGCACTTACGATGGCTTCCTGGGTGCGATGAGTTTGAGGAGAGATTCACCAGTCCTCAAGATTTGCCCTTCCTCATTCCCAGGGCTACACACACACACACACACACACACACACACACACACACACACACACACCCTGCTTCACCCTGAGGCAGTCCCTTCTCCCACGCACCCCAGTGGCAAGACCTTTCCCTACCCACCATGCTAGCTCCTCTACCTCTGTTTTAACTCTGTATGTGAATTACATTGTGTGCATCCACCCCTCCCACCAGGGCGCAGGCTCCACTGGGCATGGTCATGACTCTGTCCCTATGTGATGACCAGCTGAGGAAGCAATAAATCTTCATCACAACGACTGGAGTAGGAAGAAACGCAATGGGTGAACATGGTTATGGAGATCAGACAGCACAAGGCATGATCAGGGACAGTCAAAGGGTGAATGGGCTGGTGTAAGAAGGGACTGAAGAGGGTCACACAGTCCTTTAAAAGTTAGGCACTTGTCACAGCAGCCACTGAGTTCACTGACATACTCACAATAAATTAAATATACTCATACAAAGATATGTACGTGAATATCTGTGGCAGCCTTAGTCATAATAACCCCAACTGGAAACAGCCCCAGTGTCTACATTAATACATTGGAATACTGCTCAACAGTAACAATGAATGAAGGAACTGCTGGTACGTGTGACAGTGTGTACGAATCTCAGAGATGTCGTGCTACACACAAAAGCCAGGCATAGGAGACTATATACAGTCAGATTCTACTTAAAGGAAATTCTAGAAAATGCAAAACTATAGTGACAAGAGGAAGACTGTGGTTGTATAGGGCCACTGGTGTTAGGGAACGGGTTGTAAGAGCAGGAACATCATAGGGACAAGTGAACCTTGTGATAGCATAGACTAAACTTAGTCGGGGTTATGGCTCTATGGAGTATACCTCAAGAAAGTTGTAAGAAGAAAATGGATCCAGTATGGAAGATTTGGAGTGACTCTTTAGGTGATTTGGCCTTCTACTATCTGTGCAAATACAGCAATGCTTGAGAAAGGGGGGAAATGGGTGGTATTGGGGAGAAGAAATTGGGTCTAGAAGGTTTTTGTTTGTTTGTTTGTTTGTTTTTAAGAAGTTATGGAATGGAGGAGAGATTACAGCCAGGGTAGCCAAGGAAACAGAAATGGTCACATGGATACAGTAGACCAGGGAAGAGTCATAAACTCTGATGACTTGGGACTCGAGGGGTGAATGTTGGGCTTATACTCCAATATGTGGTAATCTTGGTGAGAGATGTTAGAACTGTTCAAGTCAAAGCAGGGCATGGGCTGGGCTCAGCTTGAGAAGAAGGTGAGTGGAACCAGGACCTCGGATTCTACCATGGAAGCAGAGTTAGGATCTTGATCAAGGTCAGGCGCCCAGAGGGTTCCACAAGGCAAGCCAGATCTCAGAAGCACAGGGGACAAAGACTCTGGCTTTGGTGATAAGAGGGAGTTGAGGCTCAATGGGAATGGAGGCTCATAGACATTGCTTCCCTTCATATGGGCCTGACCCCAGAAAGTCTCTGGACCTGCCATGTGCAATGTCTGAGAGGGGGCTATGGAACTGGAGGGATCATCTAGAAAGGAGTGCCAGAGAGCACCGTGCCACCATAGATGGGCGCAGGGAGCTGCAGAGTGAACCCAGGAAGGGGCATCTGGTATCACCTAGTGCTACCTCAGCAGCAGAAGTTTCTGCCATATCCCAGCATGGCTTAGCTTGAACACTCCGCTAGAAATGAAAAGTTCACTGCTTTGTGAAGAGGTAGTTCTATTGCTGAACAGCTATAAATGATGGTGATGATTACAGTGATGATAATGGTGGCGGTGGTGATGACGATGATGTTGTTGATGTGATTATGGTGAGATGATGGTGATGATTACAGTGATGACTGTGGTGGTATGGTGATCGTGGTGGTGATGACAATGGTGATGATGATGATGATGATGATGGTGATGGTGATGGTGATGGTGATGTTGATGGTGATGGTGCTGATGATGGTGATGGTGCTATGATGGTGATGATTATAGTGATGGTGGTGCTGGTGATGACAATGGTGATGATGATGATGATGATGATGATGGTGATGGTGATGGTGATGGTGCTATGATGGTGATGGTGCTATGATGGTGATGATTATAGTGATGATGGTGTTGGTGATGGCACTGGTGATGGTAATGATGATGATGATGATGGTGATGATGATGATGATTACAGTGATGATGATAATGGTGGTGGTGATGGTATGATGCTGGCGATGATAGTGACAATGGCAATGGTGGTGATAATGTTGATGATGATGGTGATGATTATGGTGATGATGGTGGTGATGATGGTGATTACAATGGTGATGGTCATATTAATGATGATGTTGATGACTATAGTGATGATGATGGTGGTGATGGTGTTCACAGTGGTGATGGTGGTGACAATGGTGATGATCATGGTGATGATGATGGTGGTGATGGTGTTTACAATGGTGATGATCATGGTGATGATTACTGTGATGATGGTGGTGATAGTGGTGATAATGGTGATGATGATGGTGATAATTACTGTGATGATGGTGGTGATGGTGGAGACAATGGTGATGGTGATGGTGATGATGATGGTGATGATAGAAGGAGGAGAAGGAGGCGGGGATTGCTAATATGTGCCACACAGTCCCCTGGAGCGGGGCTTGTGCGAGGCACTCTACATACATTAGTTTGTTTGATCTTTGGAAGAACACTGTGATAGGAATGCCGTCATCATAGGTCTTCATTTTGCACACAATGAAACACAGGAACCTTGCCAGGGCCAACGGCTGCGAAGTTGCTGGGTGGATTGAGCCCATGCTGTCCGAATAAAGACGCTTGAAGAGCTGTGGCCTGCTAGTGACCCCACACCTGCCTGTGGTCAATTCCCATCAGAGTCTGTTTTCTGTAGGGGTGAAAATCAGTAGATGAAACTTTCTTCCATCTTTCCAAGTGTATTCAGACAGCAAAGACAGGCTCCCCTGTAGGTCCAGCATGTCCATCTCTCCAGTGTTCCCTAAGGTTTTCTGTGCTCCCTCGCCATGTGGTCGCCTCTCTTGAGCATCCCTGAGCTTGTGACTGTGCTCATTGAAGGTGAAACCTAGATGTGAACAATACTTCCAGGTAGCTCAGCTAACTTGGAGCAAAACAGAGGGATGCTTCTCAGTGTGGGTGGAGCAGACGGCAGGAGGCTGGGCCTGGGGAAAGTGAGGAGATGGGGTGAATCAGGAAGGGGCCAAGAGACAGAGGGTTGACAAGAGTCAGAGAGGCCATGAGAGGGTGCCTTACAGGGAGCCTGAGAGAAGACAGGATTAAGAAGCAGGGTCTGGCCTGCAGCACTGGGTTTGCAGAGCAGCTGAGGAGGCTAGGAACTGAGACGGTGGGAGATCTGCTGGCTTGGGAAGAACAGCAGAGAAGAACCGCAGGATTTGAGGAAAGAGTGTGCAGGAGTCAGGGCGACCGCTGGCCATCCTCTCTGCTGACAAAACGAAAGAGAGGAGGTCAGAGGCTGTGGAGGCAGAGCAGGCAGCGGGTTACATAAATGTCCTTGAAGTACTGAGGCGGGATGTGACCACAGAGAGGGAAAGATGGAAGAGCTGCATAGACGGGAGAGAGTAGGAGAGGAGCGAGGTAGAGGAGGCCGCTCGGGGTGGACCTGGAAATACCTGGGGGTCTGAAGGTGCAGGGAAGGGGGCTGGTAACACCTCACTTTGTGTCTGAGGTCTGAAATGTTTCCCATGTTCATTATCTCACTGGATGACATGCCACCTAAGACGGAGGCGTACCTACTTCTACCTGACAGGTAAGATAACGCAAGAGAAGGTATGTGACTCTCCCAAGGCTATCGCGACATAAGATTTCCTGATGGCTAGTCCCTTTCCCCTAACTCTGTGGTTAAAGCTTGTTATGTGGTGCACCAGAGAGCTCACTAAAGGGTGAACTGAGACCGTGTCCCAGAAAGGAAGCAAGAGAAGTTGGCTGTTGAGAGGAATTAGGGGCCAGGAGAACTGAGAAGATGGAGCACAGAAAAAGGGGTCAGTGAGGGACACATGGAAAGCTTGTCTGGCAGCATCAAGAGAGCTCCAGGAAGATAGCTTAACCCCACTGGGCCAAGAGAGCCCAGCTCAACTTTCTGCTGCACTCATCCATCCACTGATTCCACTGAACTTAGTGCCACTGTATGTCAAAGAAACAGCAGGTGGCTCAGGTGGGAGTTTTGTATGGCCAGAGACAGCAAAGAAGGTACGAGGTATGCAGAGATCAGTGGCCACGCAGGGCAGATGTTACCAAAGAGCAAAGAGTGAGGAAGAAGGAGATGTGGACGCTAACCCTTGATCATCAATGAAATGTGGCAGCATTGATGGGTAAAGAAGAATCAGAAGCACCGTAGTTCGTGAGGTACCCAGAGGTCATCTACAAGGACAGGCGCACGACTCCTGGAGGCTGGGCTACCAGGGAGGGAAGCGGAGGCCTGAGTCTTAAGCCTCACCAGGAGGAAGCACAGCCCAGGGACGCGAAGGGGGCCCAGAAACATGGAATTCTTTCAGGCAGCTTTCAAACTCCCTTTGCTCCCGGGGTGCTCTTCTGGAGGTGCTGCCAAGGTAGGACCAAGTGGCCAGGCCACATCTTCAAGGTCACTAAATTCTAGCCTGGATTTCCAGATGCCATGTTGGCAGATGAGCAGGCCTGTCTAACCAGTCTCGCCATTGTCCCAAGACCAGTGTACCCAGGGGACCTTGGCCAGAACTAGAAATTCATAGGAAACACACAAGAGGCAATCCCAAGGGAAGCCCTTCCATCTATATGTAATTAATACCTTTAAAAAACCTGCTGGCATTTTAGGAGTTGGGGGAGTTCAGCAGTTCTCTGGAAATTGCCCAACCCCAGCTCTACTGGAAATATCAGCTCAGTTACCAACAGTCTTTTCTGAACCCCAAATTGAACCATGTGGCAACACATTTGAAATGATCCCAGCCCATCCTGATACAGTCACGTTTGTGTAGTAAAAAGAGATTCTGAATGGCCCGACCCGAGTCTGCGTCTGGTGACCTCATGACTGGCTCTGGGAACTTGAGCGTGTCTCAGACTCCCAGGGCCCACTAACAATCTCAGACCACCTCACGGTGTTAAGAGAATTAACTGGACCCCTAGACCATTCCCCTATTCTTTCCACCCTGGACTGCCCCTGTAAAGAAATGTTGCTGTGAACCGAGAGAAGTATTTTGGCTCCTTTACCCAGGGTTTTTGACTCGTGAGATCTGTGGAATCTGCCAGTCCCTTGGCAGGAATCACACAGGTGAATAAAATGGACCCATCTATTAAAATGGACTCAATGCTGCAGGAACACTTCATTAATTATAAAGTGCCACATTTGTATTATGGCATTGACAAGGAGAGGACACCGAGCCTAAGGTTCAAGTACTGGTGGACGACTCTCTGCTCAGCTCTCTTCCTTGTCTGCCATTCCTGACTCAGGAATACAGAACTAGTTTCCTTTTGCCAATTATCCTCAATCATTCTTAGCAGGAAACGTCACAGCCCCATGCCCTCCGAAATGAGTTTGGAACTAAGGCAGGAAGTATGGGAAGAAAGTTCGGTGAACTGAAACAAATAATTCATTTGGGGGCCCATGTCTCATTTTCTTGTAACGTAATTCTGAGACCTGACTCACTTTGGACTAGAGATGTTAGAAAACATCCGTGTGGCTGTGGGTTGAGAAGCTCATCCTCAGGCCTCTCTTGAGGTCAGGTACTTGCGTCTCCTTTAGCATGCAAAATGCAGCCCTCTGGACAGCCCCTGAAGTTGGACAACTATTCCCACTTAACAGATGAAGAAAATGGAGCTCAGAAAAACTGGGGCGGGGGGAACTGCACCCAAAGTCATGCAAAGAATGTCAGAGTTGGATCTTAGCCTTTTTTCTTCAAGTTCAAAAAAATCCTGGACTGCCCCTCTCAAGAAATGTTGCTGTCAACCAAAATAAGTATTTTGGCTCCTTTCCACAGGGTTTTGATTCATGAGCTCTATGGAATCTGCTGGTGATTCCACAGGAATAACACAGGTGAGCTTCCCAGTGGATCACTGAATGAGAGACAGGTTGGTACATGTACTGACACCCCTTAAGAGGAACACAACTTCACTGCAGGTAAGAGAGGGAGGAACCTTCAGCAAACCTCACCACTGCTTAACCATAAAGAGAAACAAAACTGAATTCTCCTCCACAGCACACACAGAATCCATCCTAGATGGCTTCCTAACTTCAATATGAAAGGTAAAGTGAAAACTCTAACAGACAATATGGGGAAATATATTTATGACCTCAGAATAAGAAATTTTCATTTTAAAACCCAATGTAAAGAATAAAGTTCACTAGGAAAAGATTGTTGGCTGGGTTGAAATTAAGAACATGGATTTATTAAAAGACACTAAAGATGACAAAAAGACATGTCATAAACTGGGGGGAAACATGTGACTATGTGCAACAAAAGCGTTTCAGAACAGAATTTCTGCAGATCAGTAAGGAAAAGACAAATAACCTAACAGCGATCATCCAAAGACATCAT